>NW_027397064.1:53076690-53077051 GCF_003265705.2 Callorhinus ursinus | reverse complement strand
AAAACAGTATGGAGGTTCCTCAAACAGTTGAAATTAGAGCTACCGTTCGATCCAGCAATTGCACTACTGGGTATTTACCCCAAAGATACAAATGTAGGGATCCGAAGGGGTACGTGCACCCCAATGTTTATAGAAGCAATGTCCACAATAGCCAAACTGTGGAAAGAGCCAAGATGTCCATCGACAGATGAATGGATAAAGAAGAAGTGGTATATATACACAATGGAATATTATGCAGCCATCAAAAGGAATGAGATCTTGCCATTTGCAACGACGTGGATGGAACTGGAGGGTGTTATGCTGAGTGAAATAAGTCAATCAGAGAAAGACATGTATCATATGACCTCACTGATATGAGGAA
>NW_027397064.1:53051278-53076590 GCF_003265705.2 Callorhinus ursinus | reverse complement strand
TGGGGAGGGTATGTGCTATGGTGAGCGCTGTGAATTGTGCAAGACTGTTGAATCACAGATCTGTACTTCTGAAACAAATAACGCAACATATTTTAAGAAAAAAGAAAAAGAAGAAGATAACAGGAGAGGAAGAAAAGGGGAGTATGTCAGAGGGGGAGACGAACCATGAGAGATGATGGACTCTGAAAAACAAACTGAGGGTTCTAGAGGGGAGGGGGTAGGGGGATGGGTTAGCCTGGTGATGGGTATTGAGGAGGGCACGTTCTGCATGGAGCACTGGGTGTTATGAACAAACAATGAATCATGGAACACTGCACCAAAAACTAATGATGTAATATATGGTGATTAACATAACAATAAAAAAATTAAAAAAAAGAAAAATATAGCATAAATATTAAGGTTTTTTTTAAAAAAAGGATCGCTTCCCACTAAAATAAATTTTGCCCCCTCTACTCACTATTCTTAGAAGGCCAAAGTGGTTACAGAGCTCAGGTTTTAAATAACAATATTTCCACTATATTCCATTAAACTTGAAAAATTCCCCTTTAATCAGTGTTACCTTCTAGAAATTATAGACATTTGGCTTTAAAAAAAAAAATACCTTAAGGAGCACAGCTGAGAAAGTGTAAAGCAGCATCCAAACTTACACATAGGAGGCAGATCAATAGAATTTGGCCAAATGTATTTCAAACGGAGTAAAAATTTCTGCTAAGATGTCCACAAATGTTCTTTTCCCATTTCTAAGTTACACATGATCATTCAAACTACCTGTTCCCACTGAGGATAGAAAAGAGGTTTTTAAAGTTTGAATAAGAGATCCAAGAAAGTTTATTCAAGTTGATCCACTAAATATTCTTAAATTAAGCTTCATAGGAAAGGTTCTAAGAGTGAGATCTGAGGAGGTTGAGCATCAAATGAATCAGATAAAAGTCTTAATTTTTTTAAAAAGTCAGCATTGAGAACACAAGATGACTGTAAATAATCAATGCATTAGCAGTATTGTGTCCTAAAAAAGTGAGGTACATATCTCCTTCTGATCTGTTCTGATTCTGGAAAAAACTGGAAAGTATATCCCATTCTGGGAAATACCACTTTAAGAAGGACTCCGACAAGCTAGAACACATCCAGGGGAGAGTAAAAAGAGTGGCAAAAAGTCTGGACCACGAAGTATAAAAATCGTCTAAGAATAGCAGTTGCTGACCAGGAAAAGGTAAGCATAGTGGATCCATGGCAGTCTTCCAGTACTGAACAATTGCAACTGGGGTGAGGCAGTAGATTTAATCCCTTGGTGGCTTTAGTTTGCCATTCCTCTAGCACGTCTCCCACTCTACTGCCCCAATGAGTTTTCAAGACACAAATCTCAGTATGTCACTGTCTGTGGTTACTCCCCCATAAGTAAGCATGTAGCCAGTCTCTAGGCCAATTAAGAGGGTTTGAGCATTTCAGGACCCGATAAGACCCTTGCCCCAGTCAGTTGGCATTCTGGGCAGCTGGATGCCCTTACGGGGAGTTAAGGGTCAACATCATCAATTATGATGACCTCTGTGATAACAGCTCACAGCCCAAATTAAAGATCCTGAAACATGCCTCATTAGCTTTCTCACCTCTGTGCCTCCGTTTACAATGTTTCCTCTTCCTGGAAGGTAGTTGTGTCACTAACTTTCCATCATCCTAGAGGACCTACGTGAAGTTTCATCACATCCAAAAGCTTTCCCTGAACATCGTCTTCCGTTTTTACCCAGATGAGTTGGGTGCCCCTCCTCTATTAAAATACCACCTGGCACAAACCTTTTACAAAAAGTATTGAATTGCTCTGCAGTCACTGACTTACTTGATAGCAGGATATATGAGCCTAAATTGAGATGCATCTGTACATGAGAAGGCATTTATTTGCACAAGGTAATGTGCACAGAGGGAAAGGGACCGTGAGGGGGAGGTTTTGAGCATCTAAGCCTGGTGGCCAACAGGTAAGTAAGGTGGGGAAACCAAGAGAGCAACTTAATGGCTGGCCTTCAGTCCGGATTCTGGTTCCTAAACCTGGCCGCATGGACTAAATCCAAGTTATGGATAAAGAAGGGCTACAGACAAAAGCTTTGGGAACTGAAATATTTGGAAAAAATGGGGTACATGCAAAGCTATTTAGGGGCCAAACAACAAACTATAACACATGGTCGGGAAAGTGAGCCCTCTTCCCACTTATGCACTCTACCCAGCCTTGCTCAGATTTGAAAAGGCCACTGGTACCTCTGAGACAATGCAATGAATTCTGGAGTGGGCAAGAAAGCCCATGCCCAGCAGATGCTGCTCTGTTATGTCTAGAGGGAAAGGATTTAGAAATGGACACTTGGGAAAATGATGAGTCAGTAATAAAATTATTTTGTTTCTGTCTGTTTAAATCTTAGGGACTCCCAGAACTAGTTTAAGAGTGGCTTTTGCAAGGGGCTGGAAGGTTTTATACTACAAGGGGGAAATGACCAGCAGCTAAATTATCATTGTATAATTTATCACTGTTAATGTGACTCTACTCACAGTCATGGTCTGGAGGACTGGTGAAATCTAGTTATGGTTATATTATATTCTCAACCTACTCCGACCTCTGTTCATTAGCCTTGAGATCCTTGAAGGCAGAAACTGCTGGTTTTTAAAAAAAATCTCTGTGGCCCCATTACCTATCTATTTCCCATCATGGAGTAGGTATTCAACATACAGCTATTGAATGAAGGAATAAAATTAATGAAAGAGCAACTATCTCGAATGGACAAATTCAGGAAAAATAGGTGGAAGTTATAGGAACGTAAAATGCTCTTCTAACAATTAGAAAACCCTATCAGTAGAAAAATCCCATGGTGACACAGTGAGAATTTTTTTTTTTTAGAATTTTAAGTTTTGGGAATTTTATTTTTCTCTTCCTTTTTTTTATTTTATTATGTTATGTTAATCACCATACATTACATCATTAGTTTTTGATGTAGTATTCCATGATTCATTGTTTGCGTATAACATCCAGTGCTCCATTCAATATGTGCCCTCTTTAATACCCATCACCAGGTTAACCCCCCCCCCAGAACCCTCAGTTTGTTTCTCAGAGTCCATAGTCTCTCATGGTTCGTCTCCCCCTCCGATTTCCCCCTCTTCCTTTTTCCCTTCCTACTATCTTCTTCTTTTTTTTTTTTAACATAATATGTTATATTTTTTTCAGGGGTACAGGTCTGTGATTTAACAGTCTTACACAATTCACAGCACTCACCATAGCACATACCCTCCCCCATGTCTATCACCCAGCCACCCCATCCCTCCCACCCCCCACCACTCCAGCTACCCTCAGTTTGTTTCCTGAGATAAAGAATTCCTCATATCAGTGAGATCATATGATACATGTCTTTCTCTGATTGACTTATTTTACTCAGCATAACACCCTCCAGTTCCATCCACATTGTTGCAAATGGCAAGATTTCATTCCTTTTGATGGCTGCATAATATTCCATTGGGTATATATACCACATCTTCTTTATCCATTCATCTGTCGATGGACATCTTGGCTCTTTCCATAGTTTGGCTATTGTGGACATCGCTGCTATAAACATTGGAGTGCACATACCACTTCGGATCACTACATTTGTATCTTTGGGGTAAATACCCAGTAGTGCCTTTTATCACTGGAGGAGTTGTCAAAGATGCCCCAGAGGAGGTACATACCTCAGGGAGAGAAATGCATCAAATCATTTCTAACTCTCAAACTGCTTGGTATTAATTACACAAAAACCAAGAAGAGCATGGCCATGACAAAGGAGTTAGCCCCACAGGGCAATATGCAAAAATGATGGGTCAGCAACAAAACCAGTTTTTTAAAAAAAAATCTTCAAGGACTGTCTGTAAAAATCAGCACCTTAAGCCAGATTTCATCAGAATTAAAACTGTACCCTGAAAGATTATTGCATGAAGCCATAGACATTTTATCTTCAAAAGCTATCCTAACTTTGAACAATGTCCAGAGGACTAAGGTATCTAATGGACATTATCTACAGTGAAGATGTTAAGTGATGAAAGGTTAAAGGAAAGATATACAACGTGTTGAGAGCAGGCTGTGATTTGTAGACTCATAGCCTGTTTCAGTGACTCTTCCACAGCCTCTGGCGAAGTAAATGCTAGAGCCACTCATCTTTATTCCTTTAACTTCCAATAAATGACTGAAGGATCCCCCCCGTCTACAAGAGGGAAATTACTAGACAATGCAGGAAAGGTCTTCTGAGATAAATGAATATTCTACATCAATTTAAAGGCCACAAATAGAATGATGGAGAGTACTATTTTATAATGTCAAAGTTCAAAGGTACTTTTCAAATGTCTCTTTAAAGAAAATCTGACCTTTCTTTCTTTCCTTCTTTCTCTCTTTATTATCAGAAAGTTTGCCAAGGACACTCCGGGCCTTGGGTCATTCTGTTTTGACATGGAAGTTCTTTCATCATTAAAAATAATTGAAAGACCAGAAATATTTAACTCTGCAGTGACCAAGAGGACACATTCAGTAGCATAAAAAAGAACAATATTGAAGCACTTGGATTTCAAAGGTTGCATTTTAATAACTCCATAAACCTTGCCCCCCTCATGTATGAGGGAGAGCTTACATGAGGCCATGACTAGCTCAAGGAGTAAGTATGAATACACATTTTTTTCTAATATATTTCATGTTATTTTACATGAAAACTTTATGAAAACTGCTCAGTACACCACTAGTAACTCTCTATGTCTAAATATCTTTTTTAGGTATAGATTGGCTGACATTAGATATAGATGTGGACAAAAATATATTTGCAGGAAAACAAAAACCTTTTATGAAAGGCCTCTTTTTCCCCATCTTAAGGTATAATTTACAGACAGTAAAATTTAGCCTTTTTAGTGTACAGTTCTGTAAATTTTGATAAATGCAGTCATACAACCACCACCACAGCAAGATACAGAAAAATTCCATCACATCCCCAAATTCCCCTGTGCCCCTTTGTAGTAAGCCCCTCTCTCCATCTCCAGCTCCTGGAAACTACTGATCTGCTTTCTATTTCTATAAATTTGCCTTTTCAAGAATACCCTGTAAATGAAATTATATGGTATGTAGCAAAGGCCTCTTTTAAATTTCATGCACTGGATAAAAATTAAAGCAAATAAATGAAGTGTCAGTGTTAATGTACTGATTTCTATTGCTTGAACTTAAGGCAATGATGGATATATAAAATCAAATTACCCTTGAATAGTACATCTTAAAGCAGGTAGTACCCAGGGAGCCTTTTGAATATAGAGATTTTTAGGACTTCAATTTTGACATATTGAATCAAAATCTCGCAGTGAGGTTTCTGGGAATTGTTTTTATCAAGTTCTCCAAGCTTGATTCCGATTGATCAGCCAGATTTGGGAAACATTAACCCAACAGATATTCACTGTATGAGATTAACTACCAAGCTGTAAATCATGTGTGGGAATAGGATCAAAGTTCAGAGGCTGTTGGAGAGTTTCATCAGGTGACCTTGTCCTTGGATGTGGCTACCACTTACTGCCTGCAGGACCTTTAGCAAGCCACTTAAATCGCTGAACCTTGGTTTTCTCCTCTGTCATGCCGGGGTAATGATGCTGACTTCATAGGATTATTTTCAGGATTAAAGGCCTATAAAGCCTTTAGCTAGAACCTGGCACACTTGGCACTCAGTGATTGGAAGCTGCTTATCTTGCTGGCATTAGTATCAATATTAACATCATTATCATCACCATGGCACCAGAAACACTTTACTTGCCTTTCTCCATATTTCTGCATTTTTGTCAGTTTCACTATTTCTTAGTCCTTCCTCTAGAAGAGACCAAAGTAAACAGAATCCACTTTTGTAGGCGCCCAACTGGTACTCAGGGCAGCGCAAAACTCACAGAAATTCACAGATTGTCCCCAACCCTCACCTTTACCTCAAAGATGTCAATGGGAACAAAAAAAAAAAAGGAATTACTGGAAACTCTCCCTCTTTCCCAAGGGTATATTATTGGCCAAATATAAGCAAACAGAAGGGAGGAAGAGAAGCAAAGGGAGGGAATAAAGCAGAAAATTAGGCTGTCTGTGTAGTTAGGGAATATCTAAAAATTGACTTCATTCATTTGCAGTTTTATTCTGTAATGTAGATACATGTATTTTTAAGCTACAGTTTCTTGAAAATTTTTACTATTGAAGTAGAGTTGACATAGAAAAGCAGCAGTTTTTATTTAAGCTGTGAAATACAGAAGAATGATGGTATTTGGCTGCATTTGCCGATCTAAAGAAAGAACTTCTATCCTCAAAGAATTACACGATGCTGCCAACACCAAGGACTGAAGACAAGGAGCAAAAAACAAACCTGAAACTCACAAGCCCTACCTGTTCTCAGCATCGGCACTGCACTTTGGGGACATCAATTCAAAGGATTTGGTGAACTTCACCACCTGCCACACACAGAAAGACATAAAGTCAATTAAAGCTTTTTTGCAGTTTAAAATAATGCAATAAACATCTTTCATCTTTATAATGATAATTACATAATTGGAGATTAAGGAGGAATTTTAAGTGGAGAAGTCTCAGGGGGCCGAAAAAGAAAATTCTATTCTACTTTTTGGATTTTACTTCTAACATGGCATACATTGTCAAAGTTTTGATACATTTTACTAACTATGCATATATTTTTTTCAAGTTTTTATTTAAATCCCAGTTATTAATATACAAGGTAGTATTAGTTTCAGGTATAGAATTTAGGGATTCAGCGCTTCCATACAACACCCAGTGCGCATCGTAACAAAGGTCCTCCTTCATCTCCATCACCCATTTAGCCCATCCCCCCCCACCTCCCCTCTGGTAACCCTCAGTTTGTTCTCTAGAGCTGGGAGTCTGTTTCTTGGCTTTCCTCTCTTTTTTCCCCACTCATATAAGAAACAAGACAAATGAACATCGGCGGAAAATTAAGTGTGTTATATTTTTACAATGAGGTGTTTACTATCTTGTGGTAGTTCTACCAAGGGACATCTCACTTGGAAACATTTTAAAATTTTTATTGCCCTTTTAACAATCTGATCAATATGCATGGAGAAGAAGGTGGAGACAAAAACCTAGAAAAGGATGTCCTCCATCAACCCCAGGCTCCTGAAGTCACCTTCCCCGGTTTATCATTGTTCTCAGCTGAACATTTTTTGCCACCAACCCCAGCCTCCTGCTCCAAGGGTAAAGAAGAGAAAGCCATCTTCTTCAAGAATCATCCCTAGTGTAGACACTTCTTCTCTCACCTGTCTCGTGAATCCGGCATATTTGGTGCAAGAACCTGATCAAGACTGATTACACTGAAAGAAAATTTTGCACACAAGAAATGTAAAGGTAGTTTTCCTTATTATTAGCAACTATTGAGTTCTTTCTATAAACCAGGCTCTACGTCAGAAGCTTCTTGGACTATTTAAGTTCCTTAGTACAACTCTATAAAGCAGGGATTTTTATCTTCAGTGTATAGATGAGGAAACTAACCCACAATTTTTAAGAAACTTGCTCAGTTTCACAGAACTAAATGGGGGCACATGGGGTTAAAGCAAGCCTGCATGATTCTAGAGTGCCAGTTCTTTCAACAACACTAAAAATGTGGAGTGGGAAAAGCACCATTTCTCGCCCTCTTCTGACAAGCTATACCACATGATAGAAAAATGAGGCCCTTATACTGAAAGGAGTCATCTGAATGTCACTGGATGCTTCCAAGTTTGACATTTAGATTTGCCATAGCTGGATGCAGTCATGCTTCAAAGGCCTTTTAAATTAACCACTTATGAGGAATGGATGGGCACCTGAGAAAATGATTTGGAAACTGGGAATAGATTAAATATTAAAACAGCTTTATCAGTGAGGTAATGGACCCAAACTAAGAAAATGCAACATTAAGAAAAAGATAAAAGAAAAGAAAAGCCCATCACAAAGAAAATTGTGTGTGACTAGTTGACTGTTGGGCAGTGACAACAGATCAACTGCAAGGAAATGCCCTTGACAACTAGAGCACACATTTCATTTCATATTCCAGTGTGAACTGAGCTTCTACAAAGTCCTTCATTGTGGCCAATTTTATGTTTTAAAGATGGTCACAACACTATCTCCTATCCTACACTCTTCACTACAATACGACCCTGCCACCCTCCTACCAAGTGGTAGGGTCTATGTTCCCTCCCTTTGAATCTAAGTGGGCTACTGACCACTTTGACCAATAAAGTATATAGAACGGATGTGATGTGCCTTCGGAGAGCGTCATAAAAGGCGATGTTCCTTCTGTGTTGTCTGATGGAATACTTGTGCCTGGAGCCCTGAGATACCATGTAAGAGGTCTAGCTACCTTAAGGCCATTTTGCTGAAAGGGAGCCCAACCACATAGAGACGCCATGTGTAGCTGTTGTGGTCAGAAGCTCCAGGCTTTAAGTCCTTCCTGTCTAGGAGTCAGACATATGAGTGAACAAATCTTCAGATGATTCCAGTTCCCAGCCTGTAAGTCACCTCTGGTCTCTATGTTTTTCCAACTGTATGTGGCCCCAGATATCCTGAGAAGAGGCAGGCCATCCTTGTGGTACCCTCTCCAAATTCCTGATCCATAGGATCTGTGAGCATAACATGTTGATTTAAGCCTCTAAGTTTTGGGTTTATCTGTTACACAGCAAAAATAACCAGAACACTTGTCTTAATTGAGGACTTAAACAGAAATCAATCACTTAGAAATCTTTATCCACTTGCAGTATTCTTGGATCTCATAAGGCTAGTAAGCCACAAAGAAACTATTTGCTATCACCAAATAATAAATCTCTCAAACTATACTCCAAATAATTTTTAAAGTTAAAATTATAATAAGGTAAAAAGTAGTAGCATTTCATTTCTGTTTGCATAATAGAAAATTGTCACAGATTTTAAAAGAGGGAGTTAGTCCTCTATCTCTGCTTTGATCGTCCATGATTTGTGATTTCTTTCCATTATTTTGTTAGATGACAGAAAATTCTTTCCCTATTTTATCATGTTTATGCTGTTGCTATGGACTGTATATTTATGTCCCCCAAAATTCATATACTGAAACCCTAATCTTCAACATGATGGTATTTGGAGATGGAGTCTTTGGGAGGTGATGAGGTCATGAGTGTGAAGCCTCATAATGGCTTAGTGCTTTTATAAGAAGAGGCAGAGAGAGCTTGCTTCCTCTCCTTTTCTCTGCTATGTGAGGATACAATGAGAAGATTGGCCATCTACAAACCAGGAAAATTGCCCTCACCAGACACCGGCTCTGCTAGTGCCTGGATCTTGGACTTCCCAGTCTTTAGCACTGTGAGAAATAACTTGTTTGTTCTTTAAGCCATCCATTCTATAATAATTTGTTATAGCAGCTTGAATTGACTGAGACAACTATATTCTCCCTTTTTGCTGCAAATATGTATGAGGCATTTTATATACATTATGACCAATCTTTTATGTAGATATCAATGCTTACAACATTCTGGCAAGGTAGATAATATCATCCCCATTTTATTGAAAGGAAATTAAGGTGCAGAGGGGTTAAGTGGTTTCCTGGAAACCATACAACCAATACACTGCAGAATTGGGATTTGCACCATGTCAGTCTGATTCTACAGCCCCCAGTTTCCACACTACTCCTTGCTTTTGTAAACATGAGCAAAATTGTGACACCAAATTATTTGGACATGACTCCTTCACAGTCAGAATAGTTAGATAAACTCTGTCTTTATTTATCAATTCTATAAATATTTTTCGAGTACCCATTAATGCCTGAATTTGAATAAACACAGACTAAAAGTAGGTTGAAGTGAAATACTTGGCTTAATATAAAACTAATCAAATTACCAATACACTATTAATTGTTTCTGCATTTGGAAATAAAAAAGGAGATACTTTTTTTTTTTTTTTTAGGTTTTACTTATTTGAGAGAGACAGAGATCATGAGCAGCGGGGAAGGGTAGAGGGAGAAGCAGACTCCCCACTGAGCAGGGAGCCACATGCGGGCTCGATCCCAGGATCCTGGGATCATGACCTGAGCTGAAGGCAGACGCTCAATGGACTGAGCCACCCAGGCACCCCACCTTTTTTTTTTTTTTAAGAGAGAGAGAAAGAGTGAAATTGGGCAGGGCAGAGGGAGAGGGAGAGAGAGAGAATATTAAGCAGGGTATGCACCCAGCGCACAAAGCCCGATGTAGGGCTAGACCTCATGATCCTGAGATCACAACCCAAACCCAAATCAAGAGTCAAATGCTTAACCCACTGAGCCACCCAGGCACCCCTCAAAAAGGAGATACCTTTAAATTCCCTGACCGGAGAGATGAGATTAAACTCCTCAGTATTACTAAGGAATACTTCATTTGGCTTCCTTTTTACTATTAATTAGAATACTTTACAACTCTAAAAGGATAGATAATAATTCCTGAAAAACTGATAGCAATACAAATTGGGTTGTAAAAGAGGGAGTAAGCCCCCTTGTGGGGTCATTAAGGATCACTCTGACAAAGTCCCAGAAATTATACTTGGAAAGGCATGTGAAATTAAAGAATTCATCACAAATCATAGAGAGGGGAGCATGGTATGCTCAGAGGATCATATAAAGTCACCCAAAGCCCAAAGTTTGGTCACTGCAGGCAGGGAAAGAGCAGAGCAAGGACCCATGGTAAATACCTTTATTGGGGTCCGGGGTAAGGTAGCTTGTGGCACTTGGGAAACCTGCTCTTTGGGTAATTTGAATGTAACTGGGTCAACACGGAGAAGAAGGAAGGGGCAAAATGGGAATGTCATCATGAGGCTTACTGCTTAAACACACACGTTGGGGATGGGTACCCAGAAATGGGCAATAACTAGGTAAAAGTTCAAAGCAAGCAGGCTGAGTGCAGCACTCAGTGAGTCATTGAGGCCACAAAGAACAGCTTGACAATGCACAAATTAATTTTATCCAAGGAGAAATGCAAATGATTTCTGTGCAGTAGTAAAGGTAAGCCCATAGTTACAATTTTATTGTCTGGATGATAGTAACCATTTTAGAAATCTAACCTAGCAATCTTACCCTAGCATTCTTTCAGTAGCTATTTTATTTTATTTTATTTTATTTTTATTTTATTTTATTTTATTTTATTTTAAAGATTTTATTTATTTATTTGACAGAGAGAGAGAGACTGTGAGAGCACAAGCAGGGGGAGCTGCAGGCAGAGGGAGAGGGAGAAGCAGGCTTCCTGCTGAGCAGGGAGCCCGATACGGGGCTCAATCCCAGGACCCTGGGATCATGACCTGAGCCCAACACAGAAGCTTAACAAATGAGCCACCCAGGCGTCCCTTAGTACCTATTTTTAAACTGATTTCACCACCTCACTTGGTTTATCTCTTTAATGAGTTTAATAAATCTTTGGTACATGCTTGCTTTAGATTTATGCAAGGGTTAGGTTTTAACGTTTTGAAAACTGTGCTTCTACACAACAGATATGTACTGAGTGTCTGTATGTGTCAAGGAGCATAGGGCACTGGACTACACGTGGGAAAGTAAATGGAAAACAATCTCTGTATGCATGAAGTCTACTGTATCCTAGGGAGCTCAATTTGCCCTGGCCTCTCAAGACTAGTTATTCCTCGAATAATAAGGAACTTCTGCTTTCCACATCTTAGGAAAACAAACTTAAGAAATGTTCAGAGATTCAAAGAGAAAAAAGATTTTTTTTTAATGTTTAAAAAATTAAAAAAAAAAAACCTGCTAAAGGATAGTGCTGATAAGAAATGGAATAGAAAATCCTGGAATTTTAAAGCTATAAAATTTATCAATCTAGAATGAGAAAGAGAATGGATAAGATAAACAAATAACCTTTTTTTTTTAAAGATTTTATTTATTTATTCATGAGAGAGAGAGAGAGGCAGAGGGAGTAGCAGGCTCCTGCGGAGAAGGGAGCCCGATGCGGAACTCGATCCCAGGCCCCTGGGATCATGACCTGAGCAGAAGGCAGATGCTTAACCATCTGAGCCACCCAGGCGCCCAACAAATAACCTCTTGATGAAATGTCAGTGTGTGAACTCCTGATATGTAAAACAGGACATTTTAAAACTACCAAAAGGAAAAAAACACTTAAAAAAATGTTAGTACTTTTTATTTCAATACAAACCATATGCTATAAAGAAAAACAGGGTCGGGGCGCCTGGGTGGCTCAGTTGGTTAAGCGACTGCCTTTGGCTCAGGTCATGATCCTGGAGTCCGGGGATCAAGTCCCACATTGGGCTCCTGGCTCAGCGGGAAGTCTGCTTCTCCCTCTGACCCTACCCCCCTCATTCTCTCTCTCAAATAAATAAATAAATAAAATCTTTAAAAAAAAAGAAAAACAGGGTCAAATATTTTATTTTATTTTAATAGTTTTATTTTCTAAATTTACGTTTAATGAGTAAAGGGGAAGTCAAGGTTTATCCTTCAACTTTAACACTCTATATCATGGACAGAATTAGTTGTGTCCCCCAATAAACCAGTCCATGGTGTCCCAGTCAAAGTCAGACACTGGATTCATGAACCATAGTGTTGACCTTGTGTGTAATAAAGAATTAACTCTATGCAAAGAAAGGTCTGGCCTTTGCCCTTGGCTCCTGGGAGGTAACCTCTAAGCCCCTGGACATATAGAGCCTTTGTTTACCTGGGCACCTTGGGCCAGCCAGATAGAACAATGTAATTTGAGCCACACAACAATGTGGTTGGGGGAGTGATTGGGTCGGGTGCAACTTTAAGTCCTGTGGTATCACTTGACCTCTGGAAGGAATGGAGACTGAGGTCAGCTATTGTAGGTGGTCAACTAAGTTTTGGTGATTAAGCCTCAATAAAGACCTCTGGATGCCAAGTCTTGGGTGACCTTTCCTGGTTGGCAATACTTCATCATGTACATTGTCACATATCATTGCTGGGAGAAGTTAATGCTATCCATGACTCCATGGAGAGAGGACAACTGGAAGTTCCACATTTGGACCTTCCTGGACTTTGCCCACACATCTCTCCTTTGGCTGATTTTAATCTGTATCTTTCCCCATAATAAACCATAACCATGAGTATAACAGCTTTCAGTGAGTTCTGTGAGCCCTTCTGGCAAATTATTGAGACTGAGGGTGGTCTTGGGAACCCCTGAACTTATAATTGGTGTCAGAAGTGAGGGCAGTATTATAGATTATATTCTCTTACTTTGTACCTTATGTGATAATTCATAGGTTGTTCTTATGTCTTTAGAAGAAAAATGAGAATACGTGTTGACTGGTCTTTGGCTAATATTGATTATCTAAGGCAATATCAGTGTATACTGGATAGCAAAAAGAGATATCAAAACATAGTAAATAAGGTCTGAAACCTTTAAATAATATTTTAAAGGGGAAAAAAACTTTAAACTTAAGGGTCAGGAAGATCTTATTGATCCTCTGATGTGATTCCTTTTACTTAACAAACAGAATTATAAAATGTATTAAATTTTTTCTCTTACCTTAGCTGTTAGGAAGCTCAGAGCAAAGCTTTAGTTGCAAAGTTTTATCTTTTTGCAGCATAATTTGGTTTTGAGATTGTTGATTTCATTTGGTTTTGCTTATATCATCTGCTTTTTTTCCTCCCATTTTATTTGAAATGTTGCCTTTCGTTTTGTTATGTGTCTGGCACCTAATAAGCACTCAGAAAATATTTGCTCACTATGAATTTTTCTATTTTTGCTGAAGGGTGCTTTAAGTGCTGTTGGTAATTAATTGAGTTAAAGTATAAACCAAGAGGAGATAAAGTACTTACGTACTTGAAAAATGTATAAGGTGTATAAAAATGCTTTTACACATGAAGTAACAAAATTCCCTTATGTAAAACTAATTACAGTTGAACATTAAGTTGTATAAAAGAGGATTTTTAAGAGGCATGGGAAGGGAATCTGGAATGGTGGGTAAGAGAAATACAACATTTAAGGGCCTCCAGCTGATAGCAAACAATGTAAGAATAAAAGAGAAGCAGGCTTGAGTTCCATTTAGAGAGTGGTCAAATATAAGCAGAGCACTGAAACTGTGAGGACAAACCCACTGATGACTGTAAGCCAGATAAGATCAAGAAAGTGATAAAAAGCCAGCCTTGGCTCCATAAGGTGTAGAAAGTTAGTCTGGGTCCAGACAATCTGACTATGAAGGGCTTCAAGTCCATTTTAGAATGGATTTATCACAGAAATCCTAGTCTAGACCATCTAGTCAGGAACCCAGGGCTGCTGGTGGAATCCTTTTACAGATTTTCTGAATGTAGGGCAATTTGAGATTAGACTCACAGCCAGTGAACCCTCCCAGTCATCAGAATATTGGGCCCTTAAGGCAACATACTGATGGGACTGGGTCCATGTTGAGGCTGGCAGGATGAACAGAGAAGAAGTAATACGTTTCTGGAGATGCAGACTGATCTGCTTACCTCTCATTCTTCTACATCAGGGATAGGCAAAAGAGTCTATGGGCCAAATCTTCCCCACCATCTGTTTTTATAAATAAAGTCGCATTTTAACAGAGGCCGCTCATTAATTCAATATTACCTGTGGCTGCTTTTTGCTCTAACAGTAGAGTTGAGTAGCTCCAACAGAGACCATATGGGCCACAAAGCCTAAAGTATTTACTAGCTAGCCCTTCATAGAAGAGTTTGTTGACTTATGATCTAGAGCCATCTCTAGTTATTTTTTGCTAAACTTTAATGACTGATGATAGATTAATATATTCATATTCCTATGGAACTTATCTGTGATACAGAAAGGGGATTCCTGAAGTCGAATCTTCACATCTGAAACAAGAATATAATGATGGAAATTTCAGGCACCATAGTAAGTGGTGGGGGACACACTTGAGGACATGCATATGTCAAAGTTGTCATGGACTGTTCCACTTTAATTAAGCCTCTTGTCCTGAAACAATTATGAAAAGTGCCACTTTTCACTCTCAAAAGTATCTTTTTTTGAAAAACAAAACTCTAGGCAGCCATACCCCAAACAATTTATGTATTTTAAAATATTTATTAAAAATATAATGAATTCAAGTAGAAAATTATTTATAGTCAGACAACTGGGTTTAAAAATGAAACAGCAAAAACAGCTAAAATATTTTAGTGCAATTTAATGGGATATACAGTGTCACTGTGGAGATTATGACCAATAAAAAACAGACAAGAGCATAAAAGAAGAGAATAAAATTCATGCTTTATTCTTGACTTGGACCAATTGTATAGTTCTCAGTCTCATTAATTTTTAAAATTTATTCTCTAAATCCAAGTCTGATTTTATAATAGATATGCTACATGAGCCTAGATTAAATAAATAAATACCCACATTCACATACACTAAGTAAAAAGAGAATCTTATAAAATAAATATCAGAAGTGGTTTATAGGTCAGTGAAACTGAACAAGTGGTTCCAAGCTCCTCTGGCTGTTGATCAGCCCTGATTCTTGCACCCTGGGAAAGGCAGTACACATGCCACAGTGAAGTAAACAAAATATCCCTGAGCACCTCTGCCTGTTCTTTGGAAAAGCTCCATGGACAGAAGTCTCTGATTTGGATATTTATCAAGCACTAGTTGGTTTGGTTTCTCTCTGTCTTTTTAAATTTAAACAACTTAAAAAACAAAAATTGTGCTCAAACAGATACTCCTGCCACCAAAAAGAAAATAGGAATGATCTAATTATCACCATTTTTTCATTAGTCTTCTTAATCCATATTTTTCCACAAGAGGACTATTCTATTCTTTAGGGCAAAAGAACTAAATGATCATCCACTGTCATCCTTCTTGATAAATTTTTCATTTATGATGATGAGTAATTTACTCTAATCATTTATTCATTCAATCAACATCTATCAAATACTTAGTGTACAGGCACCGTTATGGGCTCTGGAAATACCAAAGGGGCGTAAATCATGTCCTGTCTTTGAGGAACTCACAAAATAGTACAGGGGTGGGGGGAACAGTTCACAAAAGTATAATTTCACCACAATATATGTTCAAAATTCTACAAGCATACAGAGAGGGTGTTGAAGAAGTCTTTGTGTGAACTGTGTTCTTCAACGGTGGGCAGGCATGCTCTAGGCTGAGTAGTAGGGGAAGTTTTCTGGGTTGAGGGACCAAACAGGTCAGTTTTGGCCGAAAACAGAAAGAACACTGAAAAGGTTTTAACTGAACCTAATTCAATAAAGGGACTAGTTACAGAAGTATGGACAGGGTTAAAAGAAACCAATAAGAAATGGTGAGGTACCCAGGAACTAGCAACTTTGGAAAGACTGCAGTCTAAAGGAGCATGTCTAAAGATCACAGAGAGCAGAGAAGGAAGGATGGCAGGAAGGAGGGAATAACGCTTTTGGCGTCCTTGAGGCCCTAGAACAATGGAAGGGTTCTTGGAAGAATCCAGCCACCTCTAACAACTGGCAGAGAAAGAACAAGAGGAATAACTATCCCCAATTTCTCTCTCCTCCAGCCTTTAAACCTTCTGCTGGGGGCGCCTGGGTGGTGCAGTAGTTTAAGCTTCCGACTCTTGGTTTCTATGCAGGTTGTGATGTTGGGGTCATGGTATTGAGTCCTGCATCAGGTTCTGTGCTCAGCACGGAATCTGCTTGAGATTCTTTCTCCCTCTCCCTCTGCCCCTCCCACTCATGCTCTCTCTCTAAAATAAATAAATCTAAAAACAAAAAAACAAAAAAAAAAACCTTCTGCTGATCCCTCTTTTTTGTCAAACTTAACTGGAAGCCAGTGGGCAAGAAAGCCCAAGTACATTCAACGGCACTGAGCTAAAGAGAGAAACATCAAGAATAGAAGGGGGATGCAGAAAAAAGTCAGTACAGAGTTGACAATGTTGAAATTTACTTGAGCCCTGATCTCCCCAAAAAACAGTAATAATAAAGAAATCCCTCCTACCACTTTGTTCCAGAATTGGCTAACCTCAAAGGACCACCCTGCCCTAGCATATTCTAAAATAAGACCTGTCTTCATCCTTCCTTCCATTTTTTTTTTTTTAGATGTTTCTCAGAAATGAATGTTCTCCCTATTGCAATAGCCTGGATGAAATTATCTCCCTAAATGTCTGGTGCATTTTGTCTTCCACAAGAACAATATGTACAAAGACACAGAGGCAAATGCATGCATAGGCTGACCTGGGGAGGTGGGATAGAGGAGGAAGAAATGGAAAGGGTGAGGCTGAGGACCAGGAAGGACAGCCAAAAGTTAAGTTGGGAGCAGAGGTGATGAACCTTGTATTTGGGGCAGTTTGAACTTTATGGTATAGGCAACCGACAGTTACCGAATATTCTGAACCATGGGAAGAGGCAGATGCATGTTTTAGAAAGAGAACTAGAAGGAGTATTAAGAACTGATGGAAAAGAAGACTGCCCCGTTTGCAAGTGAAGAAATGAGTTGAGGAAAATGTGGAGCTAAGAGATTAGTAAAGACAGTAGTAGAAGAGGTGGGAGGAAGGGGCTAGAAATGAGGTTTCAACATAAAAGCAACAGAACTGACAAACGATTGAATGTAAATGGTAAGAAACACTTAGAAGCTACTGTGTGGTTTTTTAGCTTGAGTTACTTACTACATGATGGTGATTCTATGAACTGAAATGGGAAATCTTAGAAGTGGTAAAGATTTGGGGCAGAATGTGGTGGAGATGGAGTGGGAATTGAAGTTCAGAAGTTGCATATATACATATATGCACACATATACATATAGTTAACACATACAAGTGATTAATGATGTGAGTTAATATACTGATAGAAAATTACTAATAAAGTGACTTAATATAACAAATATATAATATATTAATGATTAATGATGTGAGTATATATAAAACAATGATTGGATAATCAGAGTTTTTTTTAGATAGTTGACACTTTGCACTCTAGAAAAAGCAATTGGAACAAAAATCAAAAAGAATTTACATTGATTTCCTTATAGGGAGAAGACAAGCTAAAGAAAGGTAAGGAAATGGAAAGAAAGTCACCTGGAGCGATTTTTGCCATCCACTTAGGATGGAGGGGATTGAATTATAGGCTGTTCTGGAATAATCAGATAATAGTTACCTCCATCTCTTCCTTTCAAGTGTGGGATTCAGGAAGATCATCTACTTCAATGGCTTAATTGTATGTATGTTTTTACAAGAACCAAGAAGTTAAGGAACATATTAAAAAGTAAGTGTAGGTCATGATTCCTGGTTTAGGAAGTGAGCTCCTGAAACTAGCTTCCTGGTTATAAGCTGGGTTATGAAGTCCTTGCAGGAGTTCTCCACAAGGCAGTCGCTGCCAGCCATTGGGATGATCCATGAAAGGAGAACACAAGTAAACACTAGTCCTGAGAAAATGCCTTAGGACTTTACCATGAAAATGTCCGCATTCTTGCTTTCCTTGACAAAGCACAGAAAGAAATAGAAATAATAGTAAATACATGAGCTAGAAAGAAGTTAACAGAAGGGATAGGAATTGCTTGGACAGGTTCATGGAATGTCATAATATTATACAGGGAATATTCAGTTCAAAGGATTAGTCCTTTGACTAATGTTTCCTAATGTCAACGGTAGCTAGCTATGGAACAATCTATTTTTTCAGTCTAGTGGAAGATACCATTGACAAAGTCACTTAAAATTGATTGACTGAAACACTTAAGGGAAGCAAAAGAGGGTAAAATATGAATTTTGGCAGCAGAGAGGCCAGAAAGGCATTCCTTATTTCTATTTTTGGCATCCACTGAGTGAACTGATCAGTTAACACCTTCCTGCTCAGGAAGGCAGTCTCTAAACACTGAGGAGATGATGAATCAAAGCTTCAATAGCTAGATTTCAATTTCTTTTCTTCCTCTTTCCCTCAAATGAACAAAGGCCAGGAAATATACATCTGCAGTAACCAGCTTTTTAAATACTCAAATCACAAGGCAATAATCAGAAGTTTCTGTTTTCAGGAATGATTTTAATAAAATAGAGAAAAGCAAAAGTTATTTTTAGAGGAAGGAAACTTCCAGCAGATTTTTTTTCCCCTGAAATGACGCTTATTTCCCCCGATTGTAAAAAGTAGCACATGGAATGCCAGTAGACATGATGCCATAAGTAAATGCTTTGACACATCTGTTCTCTTCCAAAAACAGAGCACAGACTGATAAAAATACAGAAAGAGAAAACCAGAAAGACATCTAGAGGTTAAAAAGCAGAAAAAAGAGAAGGGCCGGATGGCAGAGAAGACCAAAAAGAAAAGGTCTCTAAAGGGCCAAGCCTGAAGACATAGGCCTACTGTACTCCAAGTCCAGAAACAGGCAGGTGGCAATGAGTGGAACTTCAGGTTCTACTGGGGTTTGGGGACTAAAAATATTCCCTTGAAACAGGTGACCTAGCTTCACCCCCAGAAACTGAACCACGCTGCTTCTGGCTTAGTGTAATATTACCATACAGCAGGAGACCCAACTGGTTCTTGACTAGGGGCCAAGGACTGCACAAACTATTAGACAGGGAGGAAGGAGTATAAGAAAGAACCAAAGAAAACAATGGCACCGACAAACGAAACACCCTCCTATCAAAATGACCTCCAATCCCAAACTCAAAAACGCACAAACAAGTAATATTAGTACAACTAAATCAATGACCTACAGAACTGGACAAGAAGATACTGATAAATCTCAGTTATGCTGAACATTTGAACACACCTGTATCAGAGACTGAGAGGTGAAGAATAGAAAAATACTAAGAATATGAATGATGTAAGCAACATCTCATTCTTGACCAGTGAATTCTGCGGGAAAGTCAGCTGAGAAAAAACTCTTTTGGAAAAGACTTTCTCCCCTGAGAAAAAGAGAGCTAGGTGAACAGAAGTTTTCCTTTCTTCCTCTCCTGGTACATGATGACACACTGCCTGGAACTGTGTCAGCCTCCTGGACCCTGAGGGTGAACGGCAGCCGAGCACTGAGACATGGGCAGGAAAGTGGACAGTGCTGGGCTCTTGATTACATCATCGGACTACTGCACTACCCCGGAACCACCACCAGCAGATTTCATCCCATGGAAGCTGAGGCCCCAACAGCTGCCTCTTCCTGCCCTTGCTTAATGAGAGCCTACAGCCTGGCCAGACTATCACCGTAACCACCGAGCACCCCAACCCCTCCCCATTCCTTTCTGAGGCTTTAGAGTCAGGCGGTGGGGGGAGACTCCAGCAAGTCACTCAACTCTCTGAGCCTCATTTCCTCCTCTGTAAAGTGAGAATGATAATAATACCCACTTCATAAGGATAAGGGGCAATTAAATGAACTCAAGTACTTCACACAACATCCAGAAGCATTCCATAAATGCAGGCTATTGTGGAGGGGGGTGTTTTCCCAGGGTTCCACTGAGTTTTACGTAATCACAGGATAATGGCAAGGCTATCGTTTGTTTAAACCACACCTGCTGATGTAGAAGTAACACCAAGCTCTGCTAAAATATGGGCACACATGCCTCAACATTTTAAACATGTATAGATTTTTAAAAACTTCACGTTGTGGGGCACCTGGGTGGCTCAGTTGGTTAAACGTCTGCCTTCGGCTCAGGTCACGATGGATCGAGCCCCGCATTGGGCTCCTTGCTCAGCGGGAAGCCTGCTTCTCCCTCTCCCTCTGCCGGCCGCTCCCCCTGCTTGTGCTCTCTCTCTCACTACCTCTCTCTGTGTGTCAAATAAATAAACAAAATCTTAAAAAAAAAAAAACTTCATGTTGTAAATTTTATGATACTTATTTTTACATCTCCAAAATTTACCCTAAGGTTCTTATTCTTGGAGGAAAACAAACCTGAAGGCAAAGACAATAACCTTTTCTAAGCAAAGTACAGTAAAATATCATCCTCTGAGCTATTAAAACAGCACTTAAATAGCTAGACAATTCCTGGTCTTTGAAGACAGTTCACAGTAAAGATATTAAATTGCTGCGAAGGGTTTAGACATTTAACTTTCAAGAAGTTAGATTGATGATGATGATTATTTTCAATACTGTTGTGAATTTACCCAGCAGATTTCCCCCAAAGAGCCGAAGGGCTTAACAGAAACCTGAAAGCCCAGGTGCTGCAGGCCGGAGGCCTTGAACTAGCTCGATGCTTGCCTGCCATTGGAGTTAACAGGAACCCCAGCGGGGAAGAGGCAAGGAGCCGCCTCCACCTGGTGTGTGCTCTGTGCAAGCGTCCCCAGCTCCGAAGCAACAGGAAAAGAACTTGGAAACTGCACTTCAAGCCTTTGCTGCAGAGCCCAGCCCAGCTGAGGCCTGTCAATCCCCTCAGCTCAAGTACAATCTGTCCAAGCCCCAGAAGCAAAGGGCACTGCTTCTCCAGCATTTGTTGGCTTCCTCCTCATAAGAGGGCTGGGGAGCACAGCCTGGACTGCAGTCCACACCCAGAGATGCCAAGGGCCTTACTCATGCTGGGGAAATAGGATGGGAGCCTGGCATTGAGCTAACGTCTGTTCAGCTGGGAGACATGGGACAAACCAGCTAAGCCCCCGGTTCTCTCATCCGTAAATACTCAGGGCCGGGATTGATCTCCAAGGTCCCCAACAATGTAAGAGCCTATGGTTCTAAGGTGACAGCAAAACAAGATGGAAAATACATGGAAAAGAAATTTTAAAAAACTTTAATTTTATAAAAAGGACCTCATGGTTAGAAGAGTCATGAAGAGAGTGGTTCAAGCAAAGATTTCACAAGCTGAATTACAAATAAACGAAACTTCAGTCCATTAACAGTCTTCAACACTGTGTGACAGATAAAAGATGACTTACTGGTGATTCAATGTCTTCTAGGAGTAAAACAGAACAGCGTTCACATTTCAACAAAGTTTGGGCCCGATGCATTATTTTTTTGACAATTTTCTCCAGGTCAGTCTGTTCTTCAAAGAGGTCATTAACAACCTCTAGCAAAGCCTAGGAAAGATAAAATGGATGTATTTAGGTGGGTACAGGACTGAATAAAAAAAATTTTTTTTCCTCTCAAAATTCCGTTTGGTGTTTGCTGTAATAAAATATAAATATTTTTGTGTGGCTAATTTTTAAAGCATTGATGATTATTTTGACATATTCCATCATTTTGTTTTATTTATTTAAAGATTTTATTTATTTATTCATGAGAGACAGAGAGAGAGAGAGAGAGAGAGAGAAGCAGAGGGAGAAGCAGGCTCCCAAGGAGCAGGGAGCCCGATGCGGGGCTCGAGCCCAGGACCCTGGGATCATGACCTGAGCCGAAGGCAGACACTTAACCATCAGAGCCACCCAGGCGCCCTCCGTCATTTTGTTTTATAACACAGTTTTGAACTGAAAAATACAACTTGAGAGTAGTGGCAATCCATATAGTCCTATATAAATCCCACATATAGCTATAGGACTATCTCCCGAGTAGCTAATGACTACAGGATCCCGTTTAGTCTGCTATAGCTCTAGGCTTCCCTCCCTACCCCCACTTCACAGGAGTTTTTCTACAACATGACTAGGTATAAACCCAACATTTTATAAATTATGAATACTTTATTCTCTCCAAAGAACATTTATTTCAGAAAATTACAAAGCAGCTCTTCCTCACTCAGGAAGAAATAGGTTCATGGTCAGACTTGAGACTTACTTTCCCCAGTACACATCTCTCACAGAACTCTGAAAGAATTATAGGGGTGAATGCTAATTAAGCTTCAGAGCCTTCAAAAAAATATATAAAATCCCCATTAATCCCTCTACATAAGAAGTATTGCTTCATCTCACTTGTCCAGGAAAACACAGATACTAAAATATATCTCAGGAAAGAAAATACCATTAAAATTTCTGTTAAAACAACAGAATGAAAAACACACAAATTAAAGAAAGAAAACCTTAGAATTCTAACTTGAAAACCTGCATACTCACGTAAAAATCAAACAGTATAACCTCTCATTTTATCCAGCTAAGTTAGCTTGCAATTTTTGCATTGAAATAATATTTATTTGGAATTTTTAATAACATGGCTCTTTCCAGAGATTTCAGAATAGTGGGCTATGTACAGGTAGTAGGTATTATGCTTCTACCAGAGAGCAATCAGAAAATTAACACAGCCAGTGAACTGGCCAGAAGGTGTTTTGTTCAACAGAACTTAATAAGATGTACACTTTCAGGTCTGACCTCTCACAAAAGGATTTTGTGGGTTTTCAAATTCACCTCTATTCAGGTAGATGGTGTTGATGATCATCCCAGGGATATGACCAATTTTCAACTTTAGTAATGAATTTGATTTGTCCCGAAACCATTGGAAACATGTGAAAATTTCTTCTCTGAGTCTATTCAGGTAGAAAAGCATTTGAATGAGTTAAGGGATCCACGAAATGAGTCTAGTTCACTGAGCATCTAAAAGAGGATCAAATATCCTTGGTGGCATTTTCTTTAAAGAGAGCCTGTGAGTATGGCTAAGGGCCTG
The DNA here is from genome assembly GCF_003265705.2 of Callorhinus ursinus. Classification (NCBI taxonomy): domain Eukaryota; kingdom Metazoa; phylum Chordata; class Mammalia; order Carnivora; family Otariidae; genus Callorhinus; species Callorhinus ursinus. The sequence continues at coordinate 53,053,178 of NW_027397064.1, read as the reverse complement.
GGTGGCTCTATGATCCTGAAGAGGAGAAACACCAGGAGGTGAAAAAAGTTTTGAGTGTATCCTGACTGTTTGGCATTTGGGCAGCAAATTGCTGTAAGAAGTCAACGTGCAATAATTTCATATTTGAATATAACATTAAAAATGAGGCAATTGTCTGAATAATTACCAAAACCATTCCCTGTTATTAAGGGGGAAAACATTATTTCCTTAATCATCCAGACTATTTCTTCAGATGGATCATATTAACTGAACAATTATTTAACTTTTCAATTTGTTGTGACTGTGTGGATAGGGCTCCTGGGACCCATATACAAGAACATTTATCTCAGAGGAAAAACTAATTGTGCCTTGAGTCTTGCATTGACAAATCACATCATAGTAATTTTACTGTTTCTAATTAAAAATTGCTGCTTTACTAACAAGTGATAAAAGTTTCACAAATAATACAGACTAGCTCCACAATGGGAGAAAAAGAGAAGAAAATCTTGGATGATGGGTAATTCAACAGACATTGGAGGCTCCTCACACAGCTGAACATTCCCTGTTTCTTGACTTCCCTTGTATTGGCCCCCTCCTTCGTCTAGTGCCTTCTTTTGCTTCTGGGCTCATCCTTGGACCTTTCCCTTTCTCCTATCTACAGATTCTCCTCCAGATTGACCCACTCGGTACCCTACTTTTAAGTATCATCTATATACTGATCATTTCCCAATACGACGAGTCTCGAGTCCTGACATCTCACCAAAACTTTATACTCCTGTACCCAACTGTTTACTTGCCAGATGTACAAGCCAAAAGTCATTGTCACTCATTTCCCACATCAATAAGCTTTGGATATGTCACCGCTAATTTGGGAGGGAATCTCTCACTTCTTGCTCCTCTAGTCCCAGTCACATTGTTTCTTTTTTTCCTAGCTCTATTGAGATATAATTGACATATAACTTTGTGTAAATTTAAGGTGTAAAATATGATGATTTGATACATCACATGTTGTGAAATGATCACAAATATGCTTTTGTATCAGATCCAAAAAATCGCTGGAGACTTTGCCCTATGTTTTGTTCTAGAAGTTTTAGTTCCATGTCTTACATATGTATCTTTAATCCATTTCAAGTTAATTTTTGTGAGTGGTATAAGAGAGGGGTCTGGTATCAGTCTTTTTCATGTGAATATCCAGTTTTCCCAACATCATTTGTGAAAAAACGATCTTTTCTCCATTAAGTATTCTTGGCTCCCTTGTCAAATATATGTTGACTGTGTATGCATGGGTTTATTTCTGGGCTCTCAATTCTATTCCATTGGTCTACATGTCTGTGTTTAGTGCCAGTACCATACTGTTTTGATTATAAGAGCTTTGTATTATAGTTTGAAATCAGGAAGTGTGATACCTCCAGCTTTGTCCTTCTTTCTCAGTACTGCTTTGGCTATTTGAGTTCTTCCTCTCTGCTCCCTAGATGCACGGACCAAGCTTTTGCCTGTTTAGTGCCTCTCAACTTGACTTTTCCACTATCTGGAATGCTCTTCCCTGATCTTTGTGTAGTTTTGCTCCTTCATTTCATTCAGGTCTCAGTTCAAATAACATCTTATAGACAACTTCTTGATCATGCTCTGAAATAAACATCCTCTCAAACTATCCTTCAGTGATCAATCTCTATCTCTTCATCTCATTCCATTTTTAGAGCACTTATCATTACCTAATACTATATTATTTTTTATTGGTTTGCTTGACTATTATCTACTGTACCTACCTATACCTACCTGTATCTATTGTATTATGAGCCTAATATAATTTAATATCTATTTGATAGTTTAGCATTTTTTTGAGTCTTCCCTCCTCCCTCCCTCTCCTTCCCTTTCTTTCTTTCTCTTCCTTCCTTCCTTCCTTCCTTCCTTTCTTTCTTTC
>NW_027397064.1:53015347-53051178 GCF_003265705.2 Callorhinus ursinus | reverse complement strand
CTCTCTCTCTCTCTCTCTCTCTCTTTCTTTCCTCTTTCTCTCTTTCCTATTTATCTGGATAGGTGAAAGTCCCTCTTTGTATGTGTTTCTTTATAATCCTATAGAAGTGTTTGCATTATTGTCCAGTTCTCTTGTGATGCTCTTCCAGAAAAACTTTCAATTCAAAAGTAAAATCTATGAGGTGGGGTGAAATCATTTGTAACATACCTTGCTTCTTAAAGGAACTAAATTGTAAAAATATAGCTAAAGTGTGTTATTGTTTCAAAGCTATAAGTAAGAGTATATCTACTACCTTAGAGTACAGATGTGAAATCAATTTCATTTTTATTTATTTTTTTAAAGATTTTATTTATTTATTCATGAAAGACAGAGAGAGAGAGAGAGGCAGAGGGAGAAGCAGGCTCCCAAGGAGCAGGGAGCCCGACGCGGGACTCGATCCCAGGACCCTGGGACCATGACCTGAGCCGAAGGCAGACGCTCAACCATCTGAGCCACCCAGGTGCCCTTAATTTCATTTTCAAAAGAAGCTGGTACTCTTTGCCCCAAACAACAGAGAATTTGTATCCACTTCCATTTGTACTTATTGCTTCAAAGATATCTTCAACCATAAACTTGAAAGATTAAACAAATAAGAAGGATTCCTGTACTACTCAAACATCATCTGCTTGTTTTTTAAAAGACATGATGACTCACAGACCCTTGAAAGTCAGAGAGCTTGGAGGGTTGTGAACAGCATTTCTTTCTACTCACCCTGCTTCTTTCATATTCTTTCCTTGAGGCAGCAAAGAGTTGAGCATTAGATATGGCAATTCCACAAAATGGAAGATACATCTGCATAACCTGGGGGCAGAGAGAGTGTTAAGAACATTAAAACCTTACTGCACCAAATGCTATATTCCTTGCATTGGCCTGATCATAATACTTTCTTTTTAACACAGAAATCGAGTATGGAATTATTGATATGAGTATCTTAACTTCAGAAGGGATATTTTTCAGAGTTGACTCTAAGATGGTCTCAATTAAGCTTTAACTAGGGACAGTCACATCTCTGAGCACATATAGTGAAGCAACAGACAATGATGACTATGATATAGGAACTGTACCTAAATCATCTGTGTATCCCTTCTTTGATCAATGAAAAAGGAATAAATGAATCAACTCATATATCTAAAATGTAAGGCAAGTGTCCACATTCACATTTGGATGGTGGCAGGCTATGAGTCAATTTCCTTGTACACGTGTATCTGTACCAGGGTTCTCAGCTTGACCCTAGCACACAGCCAGCTACAAATTTCAGTATGCCTGGTAGATTGGCCCAGTAGGAACTTAGGGGCCACAGGGCCTAATAGCCTCGTGCAAAAGAGCTCAAATTGTGCCCACCGTTCTGTTGACAGAACTGGATGTGAATGCAAATGTGCAGGATGATCCTACAGAAGCCTGTTTGAGGAAAGGCTGGGGATCCTTTCAGAGAGCACACTTCTCCTATGGGAAGAAACAGCTCGGTGTGGTGGGCTCGATCCTAACAAAGACTTTCTCATCATTTCATCATCACTTATTTTCAATACTTCCTGACACTCTCGCTCAGATTCATCTCTGGCATCTCTGATTCCAAAGAGAGAGAGAAAGCCCCAAGTAAAAACCAAAGGAATGATTTCCCTAGACTCTTCGCAACATAGAACATTGTGATGAGCAAGATTGCTTTGGGATTTCTTTAAGGAAAAGGGCATGTTTTGCTCCATTGTCTTCCTCCTTTCCTCTGTCTCCTCTCCTATCTCTGTCTCTGTCTCTGTCTCTCTCTCTCTCACACACCCCCCCCACACACACTGCAGTGTCCTGTGAAGAGGTACAGAGCAGTGGCAAAACAGAGCCGCTCCTGCATGCGCAGAAGGCAGAAGTGCAGTGTTCACCATGGGTGAGGGATGAGAATAGCAGGAGCTGCGGGAGACGCCCGTGGGACACGCAGAACACAATTACCTAGAGTGGAAGGTGATTTTACAGAGGGCTTGAGAAAGACAAAAGATAAAGGACAACCCACATTCCCTATCATTTCTTTCCTATTAAAACCTTGCTTTGGCTACCTGGGCACACTCAACTCTGACCTCGGGTCCCAGGAAGTGTAGCACAATGCTGTACAAGCTAATATGGCGACACCACTCTTGGAAGAAAGACAAACGGCAGGATTGGGAGTAGGTAGAGTACAAAACCAATGGGTTGATTTTTTACACATCTTTCCAGGATAAATTCCTTCACTGAATTTGAACTTCTATTTAATGAGGACCTACTAGGTGCCAGACACGCTCACTTCATTTCGTCATTTGAATAGCACATCAACTTCTCCCGGAGAGACTTTAAGTACATTTTAGAGATCAGGAAATTCAGTAACTTGCTCAAACTCACACAGGAACTCAGGTCATCTTCTTCTACAACTGATGATCATTCCTTACAACATGCTGTCTCCTAGAACGAGATGCTATTTCTGTCACCCCCTCATTCTCTTTCCTCGATCCTCCCCCTCATGCCTTAGGAAGTTTGTTGATAAGCCCGGATAAAGCTGTTGACATAAAGCTGCCAAATATTCTGCCAGAATTTCCCTGTCGTTAGCCAGAATGGGACCACTTTCAACATTACCTACACACACAGAAAGCACTTTTGGTTCCTGTTTTTTCTCTGCTGTGGAGGCAGTGACGATGGTGGAGGTGGGGGGGAGGAGGAGATCCGGGTTCTTTTACTCTCCTCCTTTTCCTTCCTTTCTTTCCTCTTCTCTTCCTCCCTCCCTTCCTTCCTTCCTGTATTTATTTGCCTTCAGAGGCCATGTTTAATATGGTTTGTAGGTTATGCAAGTAGGTAGAAGAGAATGACCAAATGAATATATGAAATGTTTTTTTTCTTTAAGATTTTATTTATTTATTTGACAGAGAGAGACACAGCGAGAGAGGGAACACAAGCAGGGGGGAGGGATAGAGGGAGAAGCAGGCTCCCCGCCGAGCAAGGAGCCAGATGCGGGGCTCGATCCCAGGACCCTGGGATCATGACCTGAGCTGAAGGCAGATGCTTAACGCCTGAGCCACCCAGGCGCCCCATGTGAAATGTTTTCTAATATAGCTAGGCTTGCTTCAATTCATTTGTAATACCAATATGTATTGAGCTCCAAGAATTGTGTATAATTAAAAAGAATGTGAATTTTAAATTACATGACCATTGTCCTTTGTATGGCTTTTCTGTGTGAAAGCCAAAAAGTCACTTAACCTTTCTGAACCCATTTCCTTATCTATAAAATGCCTGGTTTCATTGGCTAATCTTTCCTTTTTAGTTCTAATATTTGGTGATTCTAATAAGTAGAAACATCCATGAGCTGTAATATTCTACTTACTGGAGAAAACAAAGAACTCAATAAACATGCTCATATTTTATTCAAGAAATAATCATTTGTAGTAGTAATTGATATTGACACAGTCCTTGGATATGATGTTAAGCATTTTATATGTGCTCTACCCTCTGATCCTTGTAATCACATATGTCATACCATTTATACTATTTTTCGGATGGGAAAACTGAGGCTTTAGAAACTTACCCAAATTTGTTGGGAGCTATCTCTCCATGGGTCTCTCACATTTTGGCACAACTTACAAGCAAAGGCACTGCTCTATCTTTCAAAGGTGTTTGTATAATGAACAGCCTTGGGAAACCATGTCTTTTTCCAGAGGGAAGAGCAGATTTGTTTACTATGAAGTATCATTAAGGGAGTATCTCTCTCTGGGGCAGAGCTCTTGCAGGCTTACTGTCCATTATGAAAGATCTGTGTTCCCTACATTTGTTGTTTCTCTCCCATAACCCATGTCCTGTGTCATCAAGATGAGGCTGTTAGCGAACATTTCATCCCAAGCCAGAAACAGCTGTTCACATATCATTAAGACTATTTCATTTTTGGGGTGCCTGGGTGGTTCGGTCAGTTAAGCGTCTGCCTTCGGCTCAGGTCATGGTCCCAGGGTCCTGGGATGGAGCCCCGCATCGGGCTCCCTACTCGGCAGACAGTCTGCTTGTCCCTCTCTCTGACCCTCTTCTTCCTGCTCTTTCTTTGCCCAGCTCTTTTTTCTTGCTCTTTTTTTTCTTTCTTTCTCTTTCTCTCTGATAAATAAAATCTTTAAAAAAATTTTTAAAAAGACTATTTCATTTTTCATTTATCCTGTAGGTGTATTGATATGAACTCCCTGACATAGTTACTTAGTATTTGTAATTGTAGGGTAAGAACCCCAGGAACAGTTACTGAGATCCATGTTAAATTTCTTTATTCCCTTTTTACTGAGTTAGTTGCTATTTATTTTATTGTCTCATTCCATTGATTCCCCCTCTACTACATTGCATTTCCTTTATTTTAGTGACTAAAACTAGAAAGTCTATGTATATACTTAATAAAATCTAAATAACATCTTTGGCCTCCTTCCAAATAAGATAAAGACACTGGAATACTTTTAGCTTCTTGTTATATATGTTACTTTTTTAACTTATATCTTGTTCGTTACTACAAACTGCACATTATTATTATTAGTTCATGCTTTATTTAGATTTACCCACATGTTTACCAATTTTTTCCTCTTCATTCCTTCTAGCATTTCCTTCTGTCCTGGAATAATTTTTCTCTTTTTGAATCCTTTAGGATATCCTTTAGCATTGCTGGTAAATGTGTTATTTTTGTTTTGTATAAAAATGTTCTTATTCTATGATCAATCTTTAAAGGTAATTTAGTTTGGTATACAATTCTAGGTTGACAGCTATTTTTCTTCATACTTAGAAGATATTATTCTCTTATCATGTGCAGCTGATGCTGCTAAAATAGTCAGCTGTCAATCTAATTTTTTGTAGGTTATCCATCTTTGTCTCTTGTTTCTCCTAGGACCTCTTTCTGTCTTTGGTGGCCAGTCTGTACTTTTCCAGCCTCAATCAAAGGCTTAACTGGATCATATAGAACTCTAAATATATTGGCCAAAGATTACTGAGGATGGAGACAATATTATACCTTTATGACACATTGCAAACTGGGAGGGGATCTTGATTTACAAAGGGAATGATTTCCCTGTGTCATTTATTGGTAGAACAACTCAACACTCTGAAGCCAGAGTCAGTTCCACTATGGACACCTACATGACAATATGATTCAATGAGTTTCTAAATAAATATCCAGGAGAATCGGGCAAATGCATTTTGAAAGGAAGAAGTGAAAAGAAGCAGAAGCAGTATGGAAATAGGAGATAATGAAAAATAAAAATTTTTATGTCTTTTTTTCAGTCCCAGTGCAACAGATGTCTTTTTTTTAAACAAAGAAAGAGAAATATTGTTCTATTCTTTTCCTTTGAAGTCCCCCTCCTCCAAGAAAAAATACTAATTTGGCCTTCATCATCCAGTTTCTGAATACGAAAGGTCTAAAAAAACCTTGATGACTAAGAAGCTAATGAATCTGTACACCCTTGTGCAGTGCTTTTCAGCTTGAAAGCACTTTATGAACATTAGCTAATTAATCTTTACAACATCCCACTCGGAAAGGGAGTTAAACTGAAAATCATTTAACAGCGCAGAAAAGTCCCTTTAGCCCTAGAAACTCATGAAAAGTGTCACTAATAAGCATAAAATGGGAGCACTGGGACTTCCATCAATGTCCTAAAGAAAGACAGTAGGTACTGAGCTTTTTCAAACTTACAGACCACAGAGAAAGGTTATTAAAGCCTCCTGGGCAGGGCTGGTCCAATTATTCATCATTAAAGGACACTGGAGGTCTACACTGGAGATTCTTTGAGGGGCCTAGGGCCATCCCCTTTATGGACTCCACTCCTGAAGGCAAATAGCTTGAAGAACCACATCACTATCCCCTAAAGTCATGGGTGAGAGAAGGTCTTCCCACCATCAGGCAACATCTGCCTCTGCGCTGACCCTGTGATAGGCAGTTGCAGGTCCCTCCCGCCCTCTGGCAGGAACTATAAGGCAAAAGTCACTGAGCTGGGTGGGCCCCACTGATTTGAAACAGATGTTGTAACTCGAACACTAAATAAAGTCTTCAAGTGGAGTAATTTGGAAAATAAGGTATCAAAATATAGAGGCAGTCACATTGTTTTCACATAATGAAACACCTTCCACATATTTTAAGAATAGAATATTTAAAATAGTAAAAAAACGAAGGGCGCCTGGGTAGCTCATGAGTTAGGCATCTGCCTTCGGCTCAGTCATGATCCCAGGGTCCTGAGATAGAGTCTTACGTCAGGGTCCCTGCTCAGTGGGGAGCCTGCTTCTCCCTCCGCCTGCTGCTCCCCCTGCTTGGGCTCACTTACCCTCTCTCCCTCTGACAAATAAATAAATAAATAAATAAAATCTTAGATAAATAAATAAATAAAATAGTAAAAAATGAGTCTGAAGTTTTCTAGAGTCTCCAAAGAAAATTCCTGCTTCCAGAGGTATAGTTTGGATCACTGCAATTTTCTTCCTAGGCAAATTCAGTAAAGACAATAGGTCAGATTTTTATTTCAAATGTCACCTGTGCCCTCTTTGAAGAAAACGGTCTCCCAAAAATACAGACATATAAAGTCCCCACTTTGTTTGAAAGAACACTGGCATGGAATAGAATGATTCAACACATACTTTTGGAAATTGTTTCTTTTAAGAATTAACACTCTGGGGACGCCTGGATGGCTCAGTCAGTTAAGCTCTGCCTTCGGCTCAGGTCATGATTCCAGGGTCCTGGGATCGAGCCCCGCATAAGGCTCCCTGCTCAGTGGAGAGACTGCTTCTCCCTTTACCCCTTCCCCTGCTCGTGCTCGTGCCCTCTCTCTCAAAAATAAATAAATAAAATCTTTAAACAAAATTAAGAAAAAAGAATTAACCCTCTAAAGAGAATGGACAGGGGTGCATTTCATTCACAAAAGATGAGTAAGAGCAAAGTAACAAACAAAGTAGACAGAGAAACTTATGGGGTGCCTGGGTGGCTCAGTCGGTTAAGCGTCTACCTTCAGCTCAGGTCATGATCCCAGGGTCCTGGGATTGAGTCCCACATCAGGGAGCCTGCTTCTCTCTCTGCCTGCCATTTCCCCTGCTTGTGCACTCTCTCTCTCTCTCTGACAAATAAATAAAATCTAAAAAAGAAAGAAAGAAAGAAAGAAGAAAAAGAAAGAAAGAAACTTCCTCTTCTGCTTTTTTTCTGAGGAGATGGGCATGTAGGTACTTCTGCTTCTGCTCCTGGGTATCAAAGCTGGGACCGTAGGGGAATTGGAATGATCTCCCTTCCACTATCTTCACATCTCTTTCTGAGGCTAGTATTGGCTCAAAGATCCCTAAGAAGCCAAGCTTATCCAAGGGTAGACAGGCTGAGGCTGATTCCTGGCAGGCAGCCTTGCAGCATCAGGGCCTACTCTCCTGGACTTTTTTGCAGGCTCTGGTCTGCTGAGCACTTGAATCATGCATATTACCTGATAACCTTATTTCTATTTGCTCCCATTCCCGACATGGGAGACTTTAGAAAAACAACCTTCTCATATCCCAAGGCACTTCTAAATTCCCACTCTCTTACTCACTGTGTTGACAGGAAAACCCATTTCAGGAGCCATGCTTCTTCATTTACTGAAAGAACCCATTTCAGGAGCCATGTCCTTTCCAAGATAATTTGAATTGTCTTTTTTGGATCGTAAGATTTCAACAGAAAAAAAAAAAATCACTCACATTTCTACTGTTCAAGGGTAACCACTATGAACATTTGGGAGACCGCCACTCAAATTTTCCTCTCTCTCGCCATATAAATTCAAAGAGCCTGATCCTATATGTAATATTTTATCTACTTTTTTCACTTTTTATAATTAGCTATCACTTAAATTATGACCAATGCAGAATATCCCATTGTATAGTCCAGAAAAAGAAAATTTATACAGAAAGAAAGTGGGTTACTGGTTGCCCGGGCTAGTGGTGGTAATGAGATTAAGTGTAAGTGAGATAAGGGAACTTATTAGGGGTCTGTTCTAAAACTGCTGACTGTTGCACCATTCCTAAAGTTACTAAAAATCATTGAATTGCTCTTTGAAATGGGTGTGTTTATAACATGTAAAATATATCTCAATATAGCTGTTAAAAATTATCATTCAAAAATCTCACTCACTGTATGGATTAATATTTTTCACTTAGTCATCCACTGTTGGACATTTAGATTGCTTCTAATTTTAACAATCTTAGGGTTAAATATCCTTGCAATTAAATCTTTGCACATCTCATAATTATTTTCTTAGGATAAAGCCCTAACATTTGAACTTATTTATTTAACTTAACACACACTTGCATAGCACTTTCTCTCTACCAGGAAATATTCTCCGTGCTTTACTAATATTAATTTGCTAATATGCATGTACATTTTTAAATAACTCCTAGTATTACACAAATTTTTAGTTTTTGTTAAAAAAAATCCAATAGTATAGAAGGGTATACAATAAAATAGCTACAGATGCCTCTTCATTTACTATCCTGCTAACTACTCCCCTCCCAAGGAACAACCTTAAGAGACATTTATAATATTCTTCTGGACCTTTTTTTCATTAACTGCCTACATACAATATCGAGTTTTGGGGGGTGTTTGTAAACATAAGTGGGATCAGACTATAGGTTATGTTTTATACCTTCTTTTTTGCTTGGCATTATATCTTGGAAAACTTGACATGTCTGTTCAAAGAAATCTACTTATTTCTTTTCAATCTTTGCTGAATATTCTAGGAGATGAATGTACCCATTAATTGACATTCTTGTTGTTTCCAAGTTTTCTCTATTACAAATAACACTGCCGTGAACTTTCTTATAAATACATCTTTGTGCACTTGGACAATACTTCTGTTGGACAGATTCCTAGAAGTGAAATTTTAGTTGAAGAAAATGTGCATTAAAAAAAATCTTAACAGCTATTGCCTACTCCTCCTCCAAAAATTCTCTACCAATTTAAACTCCCACTAATAGTCATCAGAGAATTCATTTACCTCTCCTTGTACAACATTGGGTATTATTATTCTTTTTAAATTTTGTCTGACAGATTAAATCAGCACTCATTTTTGCATTAACTTACATTTATTTGATTACTAATGATATTGATAATAATTTCATAACTCCAAATTTGTTGGTTATAATTTCCATAACTTGTTGGTTATCTCTGTTTTTTAATATGGCCTATTTGTGTCTTTGCTTATCTTTTACTGGACATTCTATTTTTTACTACTTACTAAGCACTCTTTTTATTCTAAGAATAATAACCATCTTCCATTTTTGCAAATCATGAATCTTATTTAATAATTAGCAATTGTCATCTCTTTGATACAGTCCAACAGCCCTACAAGCCACGACTGCTTTGTCTAAGATAAATAGATATTATGACCCAGTAAACTTGGGCCTACTCCCTCTCACAGTATAAAGAAATTTCACAACAATATCTACGTATATAACCCCGTCAAGGTTACTTTTATAAGCAGGTTGACCTACATATCTCATGCTGCCTACTTGCTCCATTCATTTTTGTAACTCAGAGTTTGTGTAAGAAGTCAGTTTGAGCTGCAGTTTGATCCAGCCACTCTTGAGTTCTAGCTATTAAGGTCATTATGATTTCTCCAATTACCAAGCACAGGTATAAATGCAGGAAGCTACACTGCATAGTAATTTAGTCTTGGTATCAACAACTTGATGCTAGAAAAACCTTATAATATCATAGTCATTGTATAAACAGAAAAATTCCTCTTAGGCTATTTTCTAATGAGAAAACACATTGGTATTTCTTTAAATGTAGAACATATTCACACTATTTCCTCCCATTATAGTAACAGGATCCTTCCTTTCACCATCTTATTTATCTAGTTCCTTCTTTTTTTTTTTTTTATAACTCCTGGTTCTTAAGGTAGTGGACATTTCATATAAATAGACTCACATAATAGGTGGCCTGTCGTGCCTGTCTGCTTTTGCTTAGCATACAGTTTTCAAGGTTCATTCATGTTGTTGCATGCATCAGTACTCCATTCCTTTTTTCAGTCATTCTTTCTTAAATTAATAGACTTTATTTTTTAGACAAAACAACAAAAAAGTTGAGTGGAAAGTACGGAGATTTCCCATAAACCTCCCTCCCTCCCCTAGCACGCACAGTTTCCCTCAGCATTAACCTCTTACATTAGTGTGGTATATTTGTTACAATTAATAAGCCAATATTGATATATTATTATTAACTAAAGTCCATAGTCTACATTAGGGTTCACTCTTTGGGTTGCATATTCTATGGGCTTTGGCAATTGTATAATGACATGTATCTACCATTACAGTGTCACACAGAATCATTTCATTGACCTAAAAATTCTGTGTTCTGCCTATTCATCTCTTCCTCTGTCTCCCCAAAGCTTTGGTAGCCAGTGATCTTTTCACTGATTCTGTAATTTTGTCCTTTCAGGAACATCATATAGTCAGAATCATACAGTATACAGTCTTTCCAGGTTGGCTTCTTTGGCTTAGCAATATCCACTTAAGGTGACTTCATGTCTTTTCATGGCTTGATAGCTTTTTATTTCTTTTTATCACTGAAAAATATTTCATTATATGGATGTACCACAGTTTGTTGACCTGTTCACCTATTGAAGGACATCTTGGTTGCCTCCAAGTTTTGGCAATGATGAATAAAGCTGTTATAAACATTCATGTGTAGGTTTTTGTGTGGACATGTTTTCAACTCATCTGGCTTAATATCCAGGAGTATGATTGCTGGATTGCATGGGAAGAGTATTTTAGTTTCATAAGAAATTGCCAAACTGTCTTCCAAAGTGCCTGTGCCAATTTGCATTTCCACCAGCAATGAAAAGAAGTTCCTGGTGCTCCACATCCTTGTCAACAAATGCTGTTATCAGTGTCTTGAATTTTAAACATTCTATTTTTTTTTTTTTTTTAGAGAGAGAGAGCAAGCCAGCAGTGGGGGGGAGGGGCAGAGGGAGATGGAGAGGGAATCTTTAGTAGGCTCCAAGCCCAGCGTGGAGCCCAACACGGGGCTTGATCTCACGACCATGAGATCATGACCTGAGCTGAAATCAAGACTTGAATATTTAACTGACTGAGCCACCCAGGCACCCCAAATTTTAAACATTCTAATAGGTGTTTCATGATATCTCAACATTGTTTAAACTTGCAGTTCCCTGATGACATAGGATGTTGAGCATCTTTTCATATGTCTATTTGCTGGGAGTATCTTCTTTAGTAAGATGTCTGTTCAGATCTTTTGCCATTTTTAAATCAAGTTGCTTGTTGCTTATTGTGTTTTGGGAGTTCTTTATATATTCTGGATACCTGTCCTTTATATGTTTTGTAGAGATTTTTCTCCCGGTCTGTGGTTTGTTCATTACATGTTATTTTTTGTGTAAAGCTTAACTAGATTTTTACTTATTTGTTTCTATTCTGCTTTCAGAGAACTTTAGGATTAATCAAAGATTTTAACACATTTCCTCACCTACTTTCAACCTTATTCTTGATATCAGTGTACCCAGGACAGTATTCTTTTGTCCAGGCCCAAGGGAAAAGTCATGTTTTGTCTGTGGAGGTAAGCCCTTTCCTAGGGTCTTTCATTTCTGTCATTTCTGTGGGATTGGGGGCCCTTCCTCTCTACCATCATTGTTTCTATCTCCTATGTCTGGATCTTCCCTTCTCCCTCAAAGGGAAATGTCTTTCCTTTCATTTGGTATTGCTGTTTCCATCTGCATACCTCCAGGTCCTCACTCCCATCATCTGGCTTACAATCTTCAGTCTACAGGAATGGCTCACTGGAAGCTTGTCTATGATCTCCTGATCACCAGATCACAAAACCCACCAAATAATCTATGTCCTTGTCCTCTTTAAAACCTTTACCACTTAATCACGAGCTGGATATTAAAACTTTGGCTTCCATACACTATACACTCCTATTTCTTTTTCTGTGTTTTTGACACCCCTATTCAAGTTATATTCCCAGATTCAGTCTTTGACGTTCTAACCTTCTCTTTCCACATTCTCCCTCTAAGGATTTATTTATTCTCATAATATAAAAATCCTACAGGGGCACCTGGGTGGCTCAGTTTGTTGAGCATCCATCTCTTGGTTTTGGTTCAGGTAGTGATGTTGGGGTGGTGAGATGGAGCCCAGCATCAGTTTCCACACTCAGTGGGGAGTCTTCTTGAGATTCTCTCTCCCTTTCCCTCTGCCCCCTCTCCTCCTCCTCTCTCTCTCTCTAATAAATAAATAAATCTTAAAAAAAAGAATCCTACAAAATAAAGCAGGTTGGCCATCCAAGAATTAACCTTTGAGCAAGAGTCAGCTAGAAAAGAGCAAATTCGATAGGGCCAGATATTTAAGCAGCCGAGAAACTTCCTTCTTTTGCTTACTTACTTCTCCTGCCTCACTCTTGAATGTCGCTCCATCTCTAATTCCCTTTGGCTCTGAATTCATTCTGCTATGTCCCTAGCCACACTTCCTCTCAGCCACCCTCTGCTATTTTTCAGATTTAGGTTTCAGAGTTTCTCATCCTAATCCACCAAGCTGAGCCCTGGGAACATTTGCTTCCTCTATCTCATAGTCTAATTTTGACATTTCCGGTCCTAAACTGAACTTGACTCTGAATTCAACAATATTAACTAGACAGGTGCCAAAGCCTCTTCTTTTTATTGGTGTCTTCAATAGTAACCTCTGGGATGATTCTCAGAGATGACTCTCTGATGCTGACCTTTTCTCTGTGCTCTAGCTCCACATCACCAGTTGCCTATAGGCTATTTCAACTCAGAGGTCCATATATTACCTCAAACTCAGCATTCCAAACCCAAGTTTATCATTTCAACCCCTTCTCCTTCGGAAGAAAGAGAGCTTCCAAAATGCTCTATCTGTGCCAAATGAGCCATTAATGTTCTATTTACCCAGTTCCAAACTCTTGAAGCCAACTTTGATTGCTGTCTAAACATTGGCAAAAACACATAATAGTAATTCAGTAGCTTCCAAGGTCTCCATCCCACACCCTTGAGCTTCTGCGGGTCAGCTTTGCCATCCCTCACTATCTCTACATTATTGTAACGGTAGTCGAGACATTCTCATCCTCACAATGTGCCAAGAACTCATTAATCTTTGCTTTCTCATCCAGAAAAGTCATAAATTTAAAAACACTGACTGTCCCAATGTGCCCTGTTGTGACAATTAAAGAATGGAAGAAATAAATATTATAAATGCCTTATACATATTGAAAACTGTTTTCTTCAAACTACTATTGTGTGAGCATGTCTACACCACATACAGTACTTTCAAAAAAATCTCATTAGAAGCTCATCAGAAAGTATCTTGAATATTTAAGACTATGGCTTAGTATTTTATAGATGTTTGTGGAAGATACGTAATAATCTCAGGAAAAACAGTGAGGAAATATAAAATTGCTATTCAGAGGAACACATGAGACCCAGAAGGGATTCTTCTACTTATATATCTTTTTTTCATTTTCTAAAAATAATTTATCATCCAAATGCAATGCCAATGACATGGATAATAAACCACACTATTTTTTAATTTCCAGCAATATTCTCCAGTGGAGAAGAAACAGAGAAGGCTATGAAAAATATGCTTAGAGCATTAATATTTAATTAATGTAATAGGACCCTAAAATGAATATTATAAGTGTAAAAGCCTTGATTAAATACATAAGTTGTGCTTATGCAAGTAAAACACTGAATTGGTACTTACTAAATTTAAGACATTTTTAAATAGACAACCTTGAAGACAGAGCTTAAAGTTTAGCCTAAAAACACATGGAACTTTGTGAAGGGCTAATCATTTATAGGCATACTTCATTGTATTGTGCTTCACTTTATTGCACTTTGCAGATATTGTATTTTTTACAAATTAGAGATTTGTGGCAACCCGACATCCAGCAAGTCTATCAGTACCATTTTTTCCAACAGCATTTGCTCACTTAATGTCTCTGTGTCACATTGTGGTAATTCTCTCAATATTTCAACCTTTTTCATCGTTCTTATATTTGTTATGTGATCATGATCAGTGATCTTTTATGTTATTATTGTAATTACATATTATTGTAAATATTTTGGGATGCCACAAGCCATGTCTGTATAAGACAACAAAGTAAATCAGTAAATGTGTGTTCTGACTGTTCCACCAACCAGACATTCCCCACTCTCTCTCCCTCTCCTTGGGCCTCCCTATCTCCTGAGACACAACAATATTGATATAGGGCCAATTAATAACCCACAGTGTTCACGTGAAAGGAAGAGTTGCATGTCTCTCACTTTAATCAAAAGATAGAAATGATTAAGCTCAGTAAGGGAAGGCATGTTGAAAGCTGAGATAGGCCAAAATGTAGGCCTCCTGCCCCAAGCATTTAGCCAAGTTGTAAATGCAAAGTTCTCGATGGAAATTAAAAGTGCTACTCCAGTGAACATATGAATGATAAGAAAGCAAAACAGCCTTATTGCTGATATGGAGAAAATTTTAGTGGTCTGGCTAGAAGATCCAACTGGCCACAAGATCCCCTTAAGCCAAAGCCTAATCCAGAGTAAGGCCCTAACTCTCTTGGATGCCATGAAAGCTGAGAGGTGAGGAAACTGCAGAAGAAGAGTTGGAAGCTAGCAGACTTAGTTCATGAGGTTTAAGAAAAGAAACCATCTTCACAGCATAAAAAAGTGCAAGGGGAAGCAGCAAGTGCTGATGTAGAAGCTGCAGCAAGTTCTCCAGAAGATCAAGCTAAGATCATTCATGAAAGTGGCTACACTAAACAACAGATGTTCAATGTAGATGAAAACAGCCTTCTATTGGAAGAAAAAGCCATCTAGGACTTTCATAGCCAAAGAAGAAAAGTCAATGCCTGGCTTCAAAGCTTCAAAGGATAGGCTGATTCTCTTACTAGGGGCTAATGCAGCTGGTGACTTTAAGTTGAAGCTAATGCCCACTGACCAGTCCAAAAATCCTAAAGCCCTTAACAGTTATGCTTAATGTACTCTGCCTGTGCTTTATCAGTGGAACAACAAAGCCTGGATGACAGCACATCTGTTTACAACATGGTTTACTAAATATTTTAAGTCTACTGTTGGGACCTGCTGCTCAAAGATTCTTTTTAAAAATATTACTGCTCATTGACAGTACACCTGGTCATACAAATGCTCTCATGGAGAAGTATGATGGAATTAATGTTGTTTTCATGCTTGCTAACACAACATCCATTCTGCAGCCCATGAATCAAGGTCATTTCAATTTTCAAGTATAGTTATTTAAGAAATATATGTCATCAGGCCAGAAGCTGTCATAGGTAGTGATTCCTCTGATGGATCTAGGCAAAGTATATTGAAAACTTTCTGGAAAGGATTCACCATTCTAGATGCTGTTAAGAACATCTGTGATTTATGGGAAGAGGTCAAAATATCAACATTAACAGGAGTTTGAAAGAAGTTGATTCCAACCCTCATGGATGACTTTGGAGGGTTCAAGACTTCAGTGGAGGAAGTAGCTACAGATGTGATGAAAAGAGCAAGACAACTAGAATTAGAAGTGGAGCTTGAAGATGTGACTGAATTGCTACAATCTCATGATAAAACTTGTATGGATGAGGAGTTGCTTTTTTTTAACATTTATTTAGGTGAGAGAGAGAGAGTGAGAGAGCACAAGTGGGGGGAGGGGCAGAGAGAATCCTCAAGCAGACTCCCTGCTGAGTGTGGAGCCTGATGTGGGGCTCTCGATCCCAGGACACTGAGATCATGACCTGAGCGGAAATCAAGAGTCGGTTGCCCAACCAACTGAACCACACAGGTGCTCGGAGGAGTTGCTCCTTATGGATGAGCAAAGAAAGTGGTTTCTTGAGATGGAATCTACTCCTGGTGAAGATGCTGGAATGACAACAAAGGATTTAGACAGAATGTTACATAAACTTGGTTGATAAAGCAACATCAGGGTTTGGAGGATTGCCTCCAATTTTGAAAAGAAACTCTACTTGGGTAATATGCTATCAAACAGCATCACATGCTACAGAAAAATCGTTTGTGAAAAGGAGTCAACCAATGCAGCAAACTTCGCTGTTGTCTTATTTTTAAGAATTGCCACAGTTACCCCAACCTTCAGCAACCAGCACCCTGATTAGTCAGCAGCCATCAATATGGAGGCAAGACTCTCCACTAGCAAAAAGATTAGGACTTCCTATAAACTCAGATGATGGTTACCATTTTTTTTAGAATTAAAGTATTTGTTAATTAAGGTATGCACATTATTTTTTTAGACATAATGCTATTGAATACTTAGTAGTCTATGGTCTGGTATAAGCATAACTCTTTTATGCACTGGGAAACCAAAACATTCATTTGGTTCACCTTTATTGCAATATTTGCTTTAGTGCAGTAGTCTGGAATCAAACCCATAATATCTCTGAAGTTTGCTTGTATTACCAGTGTTGGGTAGCAATCCAAAGAGGAAAGCCTTCTATGGGATTCATCAGGAATTCAGCAAGGTTTCTCATTACGTATCTTAGAACAGTCTAGCTAAAATCTAGGAAGCTATCTTCAAAGGCAAAATGCTTTATTGCCCCCATCCACACTTTTCATTCTTCATCCAGATTCAGTCTGTCAGTAGTACGGTCTCATTAATTGCTTCAGGTGTTGTTTCTTTTCATAGTTCAAATATTTATTTTAAGGGCTAAATTACATATACAGTAAAGAGAGAGAATAAAAATACAAGCCCAAAGAAAGCAGAAGGCAGGAATTAATAAAAATAAAAACTGAAAATAATAAATGAGAAAACAACCAGTAAAACTGATAAATTGCTCCAGAAATGGTGCTTGTAGGGAAAATCAATAAGGCAAATAAATCACTAGCTAGTTTAATCAGAGGAAAAAACCCACAAATGCACTAAAACAGAAGTGATAAAATATATTCTCAGCTACAGAAAAAAAAATTTAAAGAATTATAACAGACTTCTTTGCACAACCCTAAGCTTATATATTTGAAAATCTGATGGTGCATTTTAAGGAAAATATAAATTAGCAAAATTGAATTAATAAGAATGAGAAAATCTGAGTAAACAAATCACAACAGAAATAAATATTGGGGAGAGTTGTAATAGAATCATTCTCAGAAAAGGTGCCAGGTCTAAATGGTTTCATAGGCAAATTCTTTCAAATTTTCAAAAACAAGGTAATTACTATGCTATTCAAACTATACTAGAGTCCAGAGAAAGGTAGAAAACCTCAAATACTTTTTGAAGGCATGATAATTCTGATAGCACATCCTAATAAAAGTAGCACAAAAATTAAACCTAGAAAATAAGTCCCTTATGAAAATGAGTGAGAAAGATCTTAAATAAAAATATTAGAAATCAAATATATATATATATGGAAACTGAATTTACCCCAATATAAAAAAATGGACATGACCAAGAATTTCTGTTCACTGAACTGATGGTTCAATATTGCAAAATCAATTATTACAAACTTTCATCTTAACTTGTAAAGGAAAAGATATGATTACCTTAATATTCTAGAAAATCATTTGGTGAAATCTACTACCTATTGCCTAAGAAATTTTTAATAAGCTAGAAGGCTATTAAAAAGCATTTTAAAAGTGGATGAACATGTCATATTTCTAAATGAAGGGACCCAATATTAAAAAGAGATCAATTTTCCCTCTAAATTACTCTATAAATTTTATTCTAGTGGAAATTGAAATGATACATTTGGAATTCGAAAAAAAGTAATTCTAAAATTCAAATGAAATGAGAAATATACAACACTAACCAACATTAAAAGGAATAAGAGAAATAAGAAGTAAGTAAAGCTATGATGGCCAAACTAATCCCACAGCACAATGGAACAGGGGTCCAGAACCAGGATGTATGACAAATGAATATTGACAAAGGTGGCATTTCAGATCAACAGGAAAAGATGGTTTAATCAACAAATCACATTGGGACGAATATTTCACTATTTGGGAAAAAAAAAACAACTAAAAATTAGAACTTTAAAAAAAAAAAATCCCAGAGAGACTAATGATAGGCTAAAAAATAAAACTACAGAAGTCATGGAGGAAATATAAATACTTATATACATAGTCCTTAATTGTGAAAGTCTTTTCCAATCATACCACCAAATGTGGAAATTATATGAAAGATTATGGATACCTTTGTATATGAAAACATTTATATCTCAAGATATAAATTAATACTAAAAGGCAAAATGAACCGAGAAAAATTATTTGCAATGTTTATGATAATTGTAAATACCCTAAATAGGAAAAGAATACTCTCAAAACAATCAGAAAAAAAAACCCTCATAAAAATTACCCAAAACCTCATAACTAAAAAATATATGAAAAATGTTTAATACACTATCAAATAAGTATAAACTAAGATAACAGTTAATTGCCACATATTTCCTATTATATTGACAAATATCACAATTAAAACTAATATCCAAGGTTAATAATAATGTGGGAAACAGGCATCTCTTTAAGAAGATGAATTGGTGGAGCATTTCTGAAGAACAGTTTTGCAAAATGTATCAAATGCTTTTAAGAACAGGCCCTTTGTTTTTACAATTTAATTCCTAGAAATTTATCTTAAGAAAATAATCTGACAGGTTTAATCAATGTGCTTATGTCTTACCAGGGGCAAATTCACATCTTATAAGGCCTGAAATGTATACATTTGGGAAGGGAGATTTTCAGAAAAAAATTCAAGGGGTGCTTGGGTGCCTCAGTCAGTTAGACATCGGACTCTTGATCTCAGCTCAGGTCTTGATCTCAGGGTCCTGAGTTCAGGGCCCACGTTAGGCTCCATGCTGCATGTGGAGCATACATACATACATACATACATGCATGCATGCATACATACATACATAAATAGAAAAAAATACAAAATTATGAAAACAAAATTAGGGACGCATGGGTGGCTTGGTCAGTTAAGTGTCTGTCTTCAGCTCAGGTCACGATCCTAGGGTCCTGGGATGAAGCCCTGGTCAGGCTTCCTGCTCAGTGGGGAAACTACTTCTCCCTTTCCCTCTGCCCCTCCCCATGCTCATGCTTGTGCTCTCTCTCTCTCAAAATAAATGAATAAAATCTTTTTCAAAAAAGTAAACAGAATTAGTTATAAAATGAATATTTATTTAGAATGAGGAAAGAAATCATAATATATTACAATTTTTTAAAACTTGACAAATAACCATAAACATTATAGCATTTCCCAAAACAGCGTAATATTTATATTAATTTTCCTAAAATTTTGACAGTAGGATTTTTGATTGCCTCTGCATGTGATAACAATTTTTAATATTATTTCTCTATAGACACATAGAAAAATAATTGTCTTCTCTAGCATGAGCAATCAATATTTGTTCTATATTATTGATGGTTAAAATGCATAATACAATTAACTTCACCCAGAGACATATTTCCTATTTGCATTGCTAGTACAGGTTTGTGTCTTACAAATGCAGGAATTCTGATCAATTCTATGTTGCATAATTCTCACCTAACAGTAAGCAAGCAAGCAAGCAAGCAAGAGAAAGAAAGAAAGAAAGAAAGAAAGAAAGAAAGAAAGAAAGAAAGAAAGAAAGAAAGAAAGAAAGAAAAAGAAAGAAAGAAAGAAAGAAAGAAAGAAAAAAGAAAGGAAGAAAAAAAAAGGAAGCAAGCAAGCGAGCAAGCAAGCAAGCAAGCCTGGTGTGTTTATCATTGTAGATGCTGCATTATTGAATATGCTCCTGACAGGAGAGAACTTCTGCTTTGACTAGCCATCCATGAAAACTAAATTTTATACATCTGATGATTACAATTTTCCATAGACTAGCTTCCGTCTCCATACATTTCAAGCTGTATTTCTCTTCCACCGTGCATACTTCTAGGGCCACATACTATAGAAAACATCCATATTCCAGGGTGTCCTCTAGCCTTGAACCTTTGTGCCAAGATGCTGAGTGAGCAGGGATAGTGAGTGAAAGAGTATTCAGGGAAGCCATTCTTGCATCGTAAGTCTTGCAACAACCTAACTCTACACGAAAGGCATTGAAAACCACATTAATGCATCCTACTAAACTCAAACGAAGTGCATCCTCAACCTGACTTCTTCCTTAACTAGGTCCCAAAAATGTGGCCCCTCCAGGAACACTTGATAAATGGGGAAGCATGATAGACAGGAAGTTGGAATGGAAAAAGAAAGTTGTCTCAATTGAGTACTCTTAAAATATTTTACATTTGCTAACCTTACAAGACTTTGCTCCTTATTTTCTTTTGCAATTTTTTGCCCCATTTGACCATTACTTGTTAGAGTTCTTCAAGGCTCCATCCCAGGACTTCCTATCCCACTCACTTCTTTATAGGAAATCTTCTCTGCAACACTAGGTTAAATTACTATCTACATGCCTATGTCCTCCAAACTTGTAATTCTAATCCAGAGTTTCTTTTGAATCCTAGATCCAACTGCTTACTCAATCTTTTCACTTAGATATCTCAAAAGCATGTTAAATGCCTTATCCAAGATAGAAGTAACAACTGACCACCCTCAACAACTTATTTCTCTTCTGAGAGGAATATGGTGCCCTAGCAAAGTGCCTCCTCTCAAACAAAGGTTGAATACAAAAGCCTGAGCCCCATACCCAACACATCACCAAGTCTTGTTGATTTTACCTGTTAGTTATCTCTCAACATTGTCTGTTTCTTTTCATCATCATATCACTTCCCACTGCCTCACCTTCACCTCAATCCAAGCTCATGGCTCTTCCATGTCTTCCTACTTCCTAGAGGACCTGGCATTCAAAACCCTTCACAATCTGGCCCCAACATATTTTTCTAGACTCATCTTCCAACATTCTTCTCCCTCCACATTCCTTGTATACTAGCCACAGGAGGTTACTCATTCTTATGCATAATCAAGTTTTATACTTGTTTTTTTTCCATCATTATTCCCTCATTCCAGAATGCTCTTGCCCACTTTGTCTACCTTTTAAACTCTACTTATTTTACAAGGTTGAGTTCAAAGATCATCTTGATGATATCTTCCTGGACCTTTCCTTTTGCCCTATCATTTTCTGCCACTCTTTCCACTCCACCAAACAAATAACCAGTACTCCACCATGCTTTTATAGCTCTTTATACATACCACTAGTACAGCACTTTTATATTATAGTTCATTTGTACCAGTACTTATAACCTTGGATAGATTATGAATTGCTTGAGGGCAGAGACAATGGCTTACTCATCTTTTTTCCTTCTGCCACGTGGCTCAGGGCCTAGGTAAAACATAGGACCTCAATATATGTTTCTACAGCATATCTTCAATACTTTCTGTTACAAGTGAACAAGATCCCAACTGATCTGGCATAAGCAGAAATAAGAAATGTATTTTTCATGTAATAAAAAGCACAGGGGTAGAACTAGCTCTAGCAGGTGCTGAATTAAATCCCAAATGAGGTCATAAAATGCTGTCCCTATTTACCTCTTATCTCCACTCTCCTTTATGTGAGCTTTATTCTCAAGCACCATAGTAGCTCTAGACCATCATTCGAGCTTCTTTTCCCTGATAGTGTGCGCAAAAATGCTGGACCTAGCCCTCATTTACTGAATTGGATTACATGACCATCACTGAACCAATTCTTGAGGTCAAAGAAAACCAATCACCTCATAGGCATGACCTGAGCCATATGCCCATCACTGAGCTTGGGGTAGAAATGAAGACCAAGAATAGGATAGCTCTCTAGGGGAAAATCAAGGCCCCTATTACCAAGATGCGGTGGGCTCAAACTAACAAATATACACAAGTAGTTTATAAAATTCTTGGGAAAATTATCATTAACTTTCCTTTCAGACAAAATTCTCAGTGTTATCTCATTTATTTGAAATTTCATAAAATTTGAAACCTATCCCTAAAAATAGTCCTGGAGTCTTAAGAGCATCATGTTGATGTTTCTGAACATCTTGCATAACACCTAGCACATGGCACCTAGCACATATGTCTAGGATGTATATGTTAAATAAATAAAACAATGTCTTGATAAATAACACAATCTGTAAAATAACATCTAAAAGAGTATATAGAATATGTCATACATAAATACACACATTAACCAGGACAAGAAATACAGAGATCTGCTTTACCCTAAAGTAATTCATTATTTAACAAGTAACCAAGTGAAACAGAACTTGTATTTGCTTAAAGAAAAACTGTACATGACCCCCACCATCTTTTCTTTCTTTTCTTTTCCTTTAAAAGTTCAGAATATGGGCCATTGGTTTAAATTCTTGTCTTCACTTACTAAAATCAACTGCTATATGATCATGTATGAACCCAAATTGTATTTTGGATTTACATCTATATGTTAAAGCATCCAAGACCATAATCAAATCATACCCTGGTTCAAGCTGACATTACAGAAATGCTGACTACCAAGTAGAGTTCTGCCTGAACTAAAAGCAATGATACGACTTGTTTTGGTCTTGAAGGGCAGAAGTTTCCTTTACAAATATATCTAGCAGACCTACTCTACCAAGTAAGATTGATTTCGTGACTGCTCTAAAGCTTACCCATTGACCGTGAAACTTAGATGTGGCTGTCAGCTCAAGGAATTTGTAAGATTCAATGTCAAATCCACAGATAGAGATTGAACTCCTCGATGCCAGAGTCAGTATTTTATTCATTTCCCCATTCCTCTGAAACACGGCACAAGGTCTGACACAAAATTTTTTCAAGAAATAATTCACGAATTGATGTAAGCACACATATACACACACACACATATATATATATATATATATATATATCTTTATGGTTTAATGTGTTTCTTCATGTTCTCTCTGCTGTCAAGCTTTCTTTTAGGTACGTTTCATTACCAAGAAAGGATGGAATGCCAGTCTCCTCGTGACACTCAACAAGCAGGAAGCTTAGGGGGACAAAGGTGGGTTGGAGGGGATGAAGAATCAACTTTCAGATCACACCAACTTTTCTTGCTTTGAGAAAGAATAGGGGAGAGCAAAAATTCTTTCTGAATCTATAACAAAATACAAAGTTAATGAAGATAATAGAAACCAAAAGAAACAAATAATTTTTTATCACTGGAAGCATTATTTGGTGAATTATATGTTACACAGCACTAATTTCATTTTGCCTACATATTGTACACAGCCTTAATAAATAGCTTCAAGATAACTTCAGAAGTGTCTTTTTCATTTTCTGGGGGGGGGGAAGAATGCTTGATTTATCACCTGTATTTCTACTAAATATTTTTTAAAAGTTAAAAGGAACTCAAACATTCTTTTCTTCTTGACTTCATGATAGTGTAGGGAAAAGTTTGTGGCAAAATATTAGCTTCATATTTTCTTGTTAGAAACCCTCTTATGGTCTAAGAAGTAGATTGTATGTCTGAGAGAATCAATTTAGGCTTCAGTAAGGGCAACAGTTTGATTCATTGATATAAAATTCAATATCTCCTCCGTGTTTGCATTATAATTCAGTGGATACAACCCCAATGAACAGGTAGGAAATTAAGGTGCTGAGAGTGAACAACTTTAGGCAGTAAAATATGGAGCCCATGAAATAGGAGACAGAGCAACTTTCAGCTTTTGAGATTTGAACAGTTTGAAGAAAAGTACTGGCTCTCAGAAATACTCCAAAGGGGAGTTGACAATTTCAAAGTATTCCATAGCTACTTACTGATTTTTTTCTTAAGTCCATGATGTAACAGGGACAACATCTTGTTCATTATTTAGCAGTTCTCCTTTAGAGCTTTTTCCTCTACTCAGTCTACCTGCTTTCACACATTTTTGGACCTTTTTACTCAGAACTCTTGCCCACTATGAGGATATAAAAGACTGGAACTTTCTGATAATTTTTTTTTACTCCAAGTCTGCAAGTCCTAATCAACTTTCACCCACACCACCAGAAAAATCTTTTCATGGATTCATGTTTCTCCACTGTTTCCCCTCCTCTCTGCCACCATTTATTCTCCAGATCTGATCATGTACTCTCGTTTCAGGGACCTCAGTGGCTCCCTAATGCCACCAGGTCAGAGTACTCCTGGCCGTTTACAGTCTGGGCCCAACATCTACATATCCTATTCTCACCTCCTCCTGGCCCTTTATACAACTGACTCTGATCCACACCATTGAAATATGAAGCCAAACACTATCTCCCTTCCTGTTAATAATCTTTCAAAAGGCATTGCCATGACAGCTAATGGAACTGATCAGGCTATCCTTTCCATCTGACACATTTTCTCTTTCTCGATTATTTATATTCGTAATAGAAAATTTTGCTTTAATGCAGAACCCATCACTTCAGATACTTAAGTCAAATTAGCAAATACTTCTTTTTTTTTTAAAGATTTTATTTATTCATTTGAGACAGAGAGATACAGAGCGAGAGAGAGAGAGCATGAGGAGGGGGACAGGCAGAGGGAGAAGCAGGCTCCTTGTTGAGCCAGGAGCCTGATGTGGGGCTTGATCCCAGGACCCTGGGATCATGACCTGAGCTGAAGGCAGACGCTTAACCATCTGGGCCACCCAGGCACCCCTAGCAAATACTTCTTAAATACCCAATCTTTAGTATTGATTTTGTTCAGTGACAATGTGAAGAGGATGAAAATGTGCCTCTTAACTGTTGAGATTATAGACTAGGAACAAAATCCTCCAGGGTACCAGACTGTTGGCTCACACCATCAAAGGTGACACTGCTCTACAGGTGGCTAGTAAGTAATAAAAGCATTGAGGGGTGCCTGGCTGGCTCAGTAGGTAGAGCATGCAACTTTTGATCTCCAAGTTGTAAGTTCAAGCCCCATGTTGGGTGTAGAGATTGCTTAAAAATAAAATCTTAAAAAACAAAACAAAACATTGAAACTTACATGTTTAGACAGATGAGTTCTAGAAAAACACATTTTCCATATTTTAATAAGTCTTTGCTGATAACATATCAGATTATTGGTAAATTGGGACAAGAAAATAACTATTTCAGCATTTCAATCTTTGCATTAGTCTCTACCTTTGAAAGGGAAATACTAATAGTAACTAATTTCCTAAAGTAAAGGAATAACTTAAAGCTCTGGAGTTATAACTTAAAATGCTACGATGCCAGGTTCATCATATATTATTATGGTGGATTTTAAAAGAATGTACAAACTGTTACCATATGATCCAGCAATAACACTCCTTGGTATTTGCTCAAATTAAATGAAAACATGTCCACACAAAAACCTGCACATGGACGTTTATGGCAGCTTTATTCATAACTGCCAAAACTTGGAAGCAACCAAGATGTCCTTCAAAAAGTGAATGGATATGCAGACATTCAAATGTTATTTAGTGATCAAAAGAAATGAGCTACCAGGCCCTGAAAAGACATGGAGGAATTTTACATGCACATTACTAAGAGAAAGAAGCCTATTCATTGTATGGAAAGCTATTTATTGTATGATTTCAACTACATGGCATTCTAGAAAAGACAAAACTATGGAAATAGTAAAAAAGATCAATGGTTGCCAGGAGTCCGGGGAAGGGAGGGATGAAAAGGTAAGAGCACAGGGGATTTTTAGGGCAGTGAAACTATTCTGTACGATGCTGCAATGGTAGAAAAATGCCACTGTACATTTGTCAAAACCCATAGAATGGATGACACCAAGAGTGAACCCTAACATAAACTATAGACTCTAGGTGAAATGGTGTGCCAAATCAGTTATAACCAATGTACCCTTCTGATGATGAATACTGATAATGGGGATAATGCATGTGTGGGGACAGGTGCATATGGGAACTCCTTGTACTTTCCACTCAGTTTTGCTGTGAAACAAAAACTGCTCCAAAAACTAAAGTTGATTAATTTTTATAAGAACATAAGATGCTAATTGAACTTAATAAAAAAAAGAAAAGAACATAAGATAGAGGAAATACCATTTAGTAAATCTCATCTAATGAATACTTACAAAGCTACATGACAATCACTTGACAGAATGTCAAGATTTTATTTTCTGTGATTCTAAGAATAAATTGTAGAAAATTATAATATAAGTTCAGTATCTCCAGTACCTGTATAAATTCTGATCCTGACTGCAACTGAAGAATTAACTTTGTTCTAAATAACAGAATAATCTAAAAACAAGAAACAAAAAACAGTGGGTGGGGGAGCAGCTGGGTGGCTCAGTCGGTTGAGCATCCAATTCTTCATTTCGGCTCTGGTCGTGATCTCAGTTGTGAGACTGAGCCCTGAGTCGTCAGGTTCCACACTGGGCATGAAACCTGCTTAAGATTCTCTCTCTCCCTCTCACTCTGCCACCTTCCCCTCCTCTACTCAAAAAAAGCAAATAACAGAATAATCTAGAAATAACCTTGAAGTTATGTTTTCAATTTTTATGTTTTTCAAAATAAAGGCATTTGAGAACTTGGAAAACCTAAGCTGAGTTCCTTTAGGTCAATGTGGAGGGAAGAATAGAAAAAAAAATAGCCTACAGCAAAATGAAATCTTTCTTCAGGATACATGCTGGTGTTTTCAAGGAAATCTGACTGTTGGAGATGGGGAAGAGTAAGTTGACCCAACTGCTCTCAGTAAGTGTCACCAGCCTGGGTTCTCTCATGGCCACCTGTCTTCTCTGTCTCTCCCCTAGAGCAGTGAGTCCCAGCCCACAAGTCTTGGCTCCATACCCTGCTTTCCTGCTCACCCTCCATGAGGCGTGCACATTCTCTGTGGTTTGGAGACCATATCTGGAGAGACCATTCTTTAGTTCACTAAGACTCTTGACTTGCTGAGCAAAATGTTCAGGAACACTGATTAGAGGTAAGTAAGACCAAAACAAAATGGATACTTAGTAACTGATTAACCTTGAGAAATGAAGACTGCTATATTTTAAATAACCTTCTCTTAAAACTGTATTTCAAAGATGGCATCAGTATTTTAAAGCCTGCTAGGACGAACTTGAAGCTTCATCTATACAAGGACAAGACTCTTGCTTCAGTTCACAATTCCTATGAGCAGCTTCTGTGGTTGGCTTTCTCTTTAACATATGTATGTTTGACGCTCTTGGGTTTCTTTTACATATAATCTCAATTAAATTACTTCAGGAGGTTGTATGTGGGTGGATGTGGGGGTGTGGGGAGAGAGAGTTAATTCTGTAGTTGAATAAATTCCGTTTAGAATTTCATAAAGCTTCCCCCCATCTCACATCAAACTCTCAGCACAGAAATCACAGTGTACAGTGTTTCTTTTCCTCCAGACTGTTTTTATGTGGGAATCTAAAGACAGCAATAAGATTCGTAAATAGGTAATTGCTATTTGAAAAATAATCCCACTTTTGTACAAGTTATTTGCTTAATAAACCAAAGTTCTAGGATAAATATGATTATAATCAACGAAATACTCTCCCTGACAAGAAATAGGAATGAATCACCATTTACAAGTTTGATAGAGTAAGAGTGGGCTGTTCACGTTGTCATTCTATTTATGTGGTTTGGCAGTTAATACTTTAGATTTCTCTTTGCTCAATTTGAGACTTATTCTTTGAGGCTTAAATTGATCAATTAATTATGTGCAATTTAACAGCTATCTCACAAAATTATTATATATTTGTGCTGTGAGTCATAAAATGACTAGTGTTTCTGAAGCTAATTTTTTGGTAAATTTGAGATGTATTAGAGGCAAATTTACTGTTTGAATAAGTTCCTCAGTGCATGCAGTAGACAACTCATATATGCTTATAGAGTGAAAGGTTTGCATCCAAGCAGGCAGGCAAGCTTGTATTAGCTGCTGCACAATGCCTACCTTGCAGCCATATCCAATACATGGATGAGTAGTCAATGAACTAAAACCAGATCAGGAAAGACAACAAATATAGTTTTGGCACGAGTCCAGGTGTCTATCCTAGGGAAGCCCGGGTCAAAGCAGAAGCAACAATCGGTTAAAAGTAGAATACTGAACAAGTACCCAGTTCTGGGGCCCAACCCTTCCTTTACCTGGAAATGAGATGCAGAGAAGAGTAGAAAGGGTAGGAAATCTCATTCCACAAGTATTCATAAGGAAGCTTCTTCATGCACATTGACTAATACAAGGCCCAGAATCATTTTGGGAAGCCTGAGTAAATCACAAATGTTGGTCCCTCTGATTACTTGCCCTAAATCCAAAGGAGGATCTTTGAACCAACTGGGACCTTGTAAGGATCCACAGAGGGTTGGATTCTTAACTGGTCTGTGAAACTTAACTGAAAAAGTTCTAGAACTTGCACATCAAAGAGAGTCCCACACTGTGGCTTCTTAGCCAGGCTTACCTCCCCTTGGGACTCATAATCAGCCATGGGCTAATCCACTGATTCCCATGCTCTTCACCAAAAAGAACAGCTTTTGTTATTATTTCCTATTATGGGTACCATCATCTTTTTCTTTTTTTTTAAAAAAAAGATTTTATTTATTTGTCAGAATGAGAGAGCAAGAGCAAGCACGCACAAGCAGGGGGAGGGGCAGGCAGAGGGAGAAGCAGGCTCTCTGCTCGATGTGGGACTCGATCCCAGAACCCTGGGATCATGACCTGAGCCGAAGGCTAATACGCTTAACTGACTGAGCCACCCAGGCGTTCCAAATCTTCATCTTTTTCTGAATTTGCCATTATTAATAATAATTTGTTTCTCACTGTTTTATTCATCAGATACATATTGGAATGTGAATCATGTCTTCTGATAAGAATATTGATAAAATTCCCACCAAAAGACATTTAAAAACCTTGTTTTATTTAATCTGTGTAGACTTGGCCTGGTTAATTAAGCATGTTGTCTCTGTTAGTCTGTTTGCACTACTTTAATTATTCATGGATCCCACCTCTTACCAACCAAATTCCCACTGCCCCAACTCTTACTATCACTACTTACTTCTTAGACAGCTAGGGGACAGGACTCACTATGTCGGGGAGGCAGCGGGTTAGAATAGCTACAAATTTACTTAGGTACAGAAAACCACAGTAGCTCAGCCGTAGTGAATGCTACTATGAGTCATCATTTTACTGTGTTGATCTAGGTATGATATTTTCAAGGCAGGGCTTTTGCTTTTGGTGTAAGGACCGATCACCTTGACCTGGCATCTAAGCCCATGGCAAGTACAAGTTTGCATGTGTTCACAAGCAAGACACAGCAAATCAATAGGCTATACGCAAGAGATCTTAGGAACCATCTGTTCCTCTAATCCTTCCACACTCAAAGTTGGGTCCCTGCCTCATCCCTACCAGTCCAGGACAAGGTAGTTGCCCCAGGGGAAGGGGCAACCAGAGGCAGATGTATGTTGGGGGGAGGGGGGGTGGCTGCTCAGAGGCATGCAGATAGAATGAGCTTGAGATGTAAAGCCAGAAGATCTAGGTCTGAGTTCTAGCCCTGACCATAACACCTACCAGAAATGTGACATTTAGTAAGACAACTAACATTGGCTTGGGAATAATAAGGATTTGAGTCCCACCTCCCTAATCTCAAGTAGATGTCAGAAAGACAGAAATACCTAATTAGCAATCAATCTGCTCCATTTTGTGTGTTGGAATGTAAACTCACTTGTCAACATATGTTGTCTTACCTTTATATAATTTTCCTTTATTTTTCCCTAGCACTCTTTGGTGCAATTTTTAATTACACATCATGTGCCCTCCTTAATGCCCATCACCTAGTGCAATAGAGTGCAATTCCATTTCTTCTGTGACATCTGTGTACATATCTTAACCTATTATCATTGGGAACCACAGCAAAAGATGGGTGGGATGTCATTTGAGGAGTGTGAGGTATTGACAGAAAAAGTGCAACTGCACATTTTCCCAGGCAGACTGAAATTTGAAAAATATTAGTGAGTCTTGGGCCATAATAAAGAATATTCCTTTACTGTTTTTTTTTCTTCTCTTTGCTCTCCCAGAACATACTGCTAATGTTTTCTATGCCTGGTCTATTTTGAGCTTGGCTGTATTTTGGCATTTGTGTGACAATGTCAGAGCCACAGCCTGTCATTTCACAGTCTGCTAGTGACACTTGGATCTATTTTTCATTCCGTTTCTAGGAAAAACTGTCATTCTACTTCCGTGGTTTGAAGCCATGGACAGAAAGCCATCTCCATGCCCTTGGTGCAATTTATTTATTTATTTATTTATTTTAAAGATTTTATTTATTTGTTTGAGAGAGAGAGAATGAGAGACAGAGAGCACGAGAGGGAAGAGGGTCAGAGGGAGAAGCAGACTCCCTGCTGAGCAGGGAGGCTGATGTGGGACTCGATCCCCAGACTCCAGGATCATGACCTGAGCCAAAGGCAGTCGCTTAACCAACTGAGCCCCCCAGGCGCCCCCTTGGTGCGATTTAAACAGACTATTTTGTAACTCACTCCTTAATCACCGCTCTGTACTGCTCACAGAGCCCCCTACTGTGAAAACATGCTGAGAAGAACGTGTTCCTGAAGTTGATCCATCTCAGATGCTCTTCCATGGATAGGTGAATATCTGAAAAGTGCCTTGGACTGAAAATGTATTTATTTATTCCCAGGGTTTTAAAAATTAAGGAATACCTTTTTTTCTCTTTTTTCAATTTAAATTCAATTAGCTAACATATAGTACATAGTAGCCTC
The DNA here is from genome assembly GCF_003265705.2 of Callorhinus ursinus. Taxonomy (NCBI): domain Eukaryota; kingdom Metazoa; phylum Chordata; class Mammalia; order Carnivora; family Otariidae; genus Callorhinus; species Callorhinus ursinus. Next base: position 53,020,606 of record NW_027397064.1, on the reverse strand, counting down.
AGATATAGAGTGCAATAATTCATCAATTGCATATAACACCCAGTGCTCATCGCTTCACGTGCCCTCCTTAATGCCCATCACCCAGTTACCCCCACCCCCCAAGCTCCCCTCCAGCAACCCTCAGTTTGTTTCCTAGAGTTAAGAGTCTCTCATGGTTTCTCTCCCTCTCTGATGACTTCCCATTCAGTTTTCCCTTCCTCCCCCTATGATCCTCTGTCTTGTTTCTTATATTCCCCATACGAGTGAAACCATATGATAATTGTCTTTCTCTGATTGACTTATTTCACTCAGCATAATACCCTCCAGTTCCATCCATGTCGATGTAAATGGTAAGTATTTATCCTTCCTGATGGCTGCAAAATATTCCATTGTATATATATACCACATCTTCTTTATCCAGTCACCTGTTGATGGACATCCGGGCTTTTTCCACAGTTTGGTTATTGTGGACATTGCTGCTATAAACATTAGGGTGCATGTGCCCCTTCGGATCAATGTAATGAGCCGAAAGAATACCTTTATTAAATTGTTTTGTATTTTGAACACCCCTCTGATATTCCTAGGAGTTGCAATTTTCTGAGAGTTTGGACTGTTAGGGGGACTGTTAGAGCTAATTACCATGTCCCAAAAATATTTGTTTAGCATCTCTTTACACATTTGTACAGAGGGAAGAAAGCTGTGAATGCCTTCACAGTACTCCAATTGGATTGAATGTACATCACAATTGGTTTGGGAAATCTGGCTTATGCCTCTTGACCCACTTCCTTTGATTTGTAGAAGTGGCCCAATTTGGATGATAAGTTATATGGCCACCTTACCTTTTATGCACTTGGTTATATAAGTCAACCCTCAGGGAGACATAAAAGACAAATAATTGATTAAACACAGAAATCGAATAATAAAGTAAAAGCTTCATTGACAAGAAGGTAAGGCTCTTCTCTCATAAAATTTACCTACAAAAATGACCTAAAGTTGCTTTCCATCTTTTCTTTCCAAAATGCTGCAATGGAGCAAGCAAAAAGAACACTTTAACTTTGCCTTGAGTTCCAAGATGAAGAGAAGATCCTGTATAGCCCAGAGAGGAAGCAGATTCACCCCTCACCCAATGCAAGGGCTGCATCTGGGAAACAAAGTGAGGAGTATAGATTTTTTTTTTTTTCCTGAAGAGCATACCAACCACCCAAAGGACTTTAGGACTTTAGCATGGGACTTTAGCACAATCACTAGGACTTTAGCATGATCACTAAGTACAATGAAAAAGAGAAAAGTACATATATAAAGAAAGGCAACAATTACTAATTGTTAGCATTCACAACCTTTTTCTTTAGCCTGCAACCACAGAGGGAAATAGGAGAGAAGGAGTGATTGGGAGGTTGGAAAACTTAGAGTGGAAAGGGAACAAAATCACTACTACAATGAAAAGGAAGGGAAGAGGAAGTTTGGAGTGAAGAGTAACACGAGCTGGGTTTGGAGTCGTTGAATGTGTGGGAGACAGCATTTAGGGGATAAGCCACTGAGGATCCCTGTGAAGCAGGAACAGAAATCCAAGCTAAAAGCGTCCTTTAGGGAACCCACCTACACTGTTGGTGGGAATGCAAGCTGGTGCAGCCACTCTGGAAAACAGTTTGGGGGTTCCTCAAAAAGTTGAAAATAGAGCTACCCTAGCACCCAGCAATTGCACTACTGGGTATTTATCCCAAGGATAAAAAGGTAGTGATCCGAAGGGGCACATGCACCCCAATGTTGATAGCAGCAACGTCCACAATAGCCAAACTATGGAAAGAGCCTGGATGTCCAACGGATGAATGGATAAAGAAGATGTGGTATATGTGTGTGTGTGTGTGTGTGTGTGTGTGTGTGTATACATATATATATATGTTTTTGATGGCCGCATAACATTCCATTGTGTTATGCGGCCATCAAAAAAATGCAATCTTGCAATTTGCAACAACGTGGATGGAACTAGAGGGTATTATGCTAAGCGAAATAAGTCAATTAGAGAAAGACAATTATCATATGATCTCACTGACATGTGGAATTTGAGAAACAAGACAGAGGATCATAGGGGAAGGGAGGGGAAAATGAAATAGGACGAAACCAAGAGAGGGAGACAAACCATGAGACTCTTAATCTCAGGAAACAAACTGAGGGTTGCTGGAGGGGTGGGGGTGGGAGGGATGGGGTGGCTGGGTGATGGACATTGGGGAGGTATGTGCTATGGTGAGCGCTGTGAATTGTATAAGACTGATGAATCACAGACCTGTACCCCTGAAACAAATTATACATTATATGTTAATAAAAACTAATTAATAAAAAAAAGTGCCCTTTAAACAAAGGAAAGACATCATCACATATAGGAATTCCAAAGCAAGGAAGCCAAGTGTATTAATTCAGATTACACAGTCTCCACCAGGACTTCCATCCGTGTGCTCTGCCCTGCAATTTCAGTGTCATGTCAACGAGCCGGCTCAGCCTGCTTCCCTCATGTTTCAGTAGAAGAAGCTCTGTTTCTTCTCCTGTGTCATCTTTTTAATCAGTGAGTATGTATACATCACATCTTTATCCATCCATCTATTGATGGACACATGGGCTGCTTCCATACTTTGGCTTTTGTAAATAATGCTGCAATAAACACAGGGATATATATATCTTTCCAAATTAGTGTTTTCATTTTCTTTGGGTAAATACCTAGTAATGGAATTACTGGTTCATATGGTAATTCTAGTTTTCATTTTTTGAGGAACCTCCATACTGTTTTCCACAGTGGCTGCACCAGTTTGCATTCCCACCAACAGTGCACAGGGTTCCTTTTTCTCCACGTCCTCACCAACACTTGTTTCCTGTGTTTTTGATTTTAGCCATTCTGACAGGTGTGAGGTGAGATCTCATTGTGGTTTAGATTGGCATTTCTCTGGTAATGAGTAATGTTGAGCACCTCTTCATGTGTCTGTTGTCTATCTGTATGTCTTCTTTGGAAAAATGTTTATTCATGTCTTCTGCCCATTTTTAATTGGATTATTTGGGGGGTCTTTTGGCATTGAGTTGTGTAAATTCTTTTTAAATTTTGGACATTAACCCCTTATTGGATATAGCATTTGCAAATATCTTCTCCACAAAAGACTGCAAATAGCCAAAGCTATCTTGAAAAGGAAGAACAAGGGCACCTGGGTGGCTCAGTCGGTTAAGCGTCTGCCTTCAGCTCAGGTCATGATCCCAGGGTCCTGGGATCGTGTCCCACATCGGGCTCCCTGCTCAGCGGGGAGCCTGCTTCTCCCTCTCCCACTGCCTGCCGCTCTGCCTACTTGTGCTCTCTATCTCTCTGTCAAATAAACAAAATCTTTAAAAAAAAAGAAAAAGAAGAACAAAACTAAAGGTATCACAATCCGAGATTTCAAGATATACAAGAGCTATAGTAATCAAAACAGTATGGTACTGCCACAAAAATAAATCCATGGAACAGGATAGAGAGCCCAGAGATAAACCCATTCTTACGTGGTCAGTTAATTTACAACAGAGGAGGTAAGAATATATAAAAGGAAAAAGACAGTCTCTTCAACAAATGGTGTTGGGAAAACTGCACAGCTACACGCCAAAGAATGAAACTGGACCACCTTCTTATACCATATACAAAAATAAACTTAAAATGGATTAAAGACCTAAATGTGAGACCTGAAACCATAAAATTCCTAGAAGATAACATAGGCTGTAATCTCTTTGATATCAGCTGTAGACACATTTTTCTAGTTACGTCTCCTTTGGCAAGGGAGACAAAAGCAAGATTAAATTATTGGGACTACACTCAAGTAAAAAGCTTTTGCACAGTGAAGGAAACCGTCAACAAAACAAAAAAGACAACCTACTGAATGGAAGAAGATATTTGCGAATTATATTGTTATGTTTTCTGAAAGAATGAACTCTTCTCTCTTAGAGAGCTATGACTGAAATATTTATAGATAAAATTGATTGGTGCTTGAAGTGTGCTTCAGAACGAGATGGGGGGAGGGCACAGGTGGAGGGTAAGGAATGGTGTAAAGATATAATGAAGCAGGTTTGGTCAAGAGTAGTGATGACACTTGAGATGGGATTATTACACTATTCTGTCTAATCTGTACAAAAGTTTTAAGTTTTCCATTATAAAAACAGGGTTGTTTTTTTAAGAAAGAGTTTTTTCTATATATTAAGAATATACTCTCCAATTCAGTGTTTTCTTCTGAGATGGAAAAATACCTGAATTAACTAAATCACCTATTTGTTATTGGGCTATGCTTCCTCAAAAGCATCAGGCCAAAAGGCAACCTTGATTTTACTGGAACTGTCTTTGAAAACAAGTACATGAAATGATAATCAGGACAGAATGGGGTCCTGGGAATTTATGTCATTTATTTATTCCAGAAAAGCTTACTAAAGGAGGTGAGATTTCAGTAGCTGCTTGAATGAAGGATGCAGGTCCTATTTATAATCGTTTGCCTTATTAGCCCGCTGTGCTCCTAGCTAATGCCATTATCAATTTCATTTAGAAAATGAACATTCTGCTGTATTAAAAATTATTTTTAAAATATGAGCAATTCTTTTTGCAAATAATAATCATCAAGAAATTACCCTAAATTGTCTTCTGCATGATATTAATAAGGGTTTGGCCAGATAAGTGAGGAATCACTGAATTAAACAGAATGCTGGGCAGGACTTCTCATAACTTGCACTGTGAATCTCTAACAAAAGAGCACACAGTTTTGCCTCTATCTTGCAGATTCTAAAGCACATAATTCATGGAACACCCCTAAACTTTCTACCCAGTAAGGGGCAAAACTGAGATTCTACCAGATCCAACCCTGTGCTTTCTTCTAACCCTCCTACCAAAGGATTCACCCACCAGTTAAATTCCTAAATCCCTCAAACATTTTTCTTGATGCATGTGTTTTATAGCAGCAGGGTAATTTTTCCTGGAATATTTCAGGTATAGAAATCCAGATTTTTTTCCAAAACATGGAGTGCTCTGAGTCATATTATGATTGCCCCAACTGACCATGGTAATTTAAGAAGTATCCTAGAACACACATAAATTTTACCATCTTCACCATTTTTAACTGTATAGGTCAGTGCTGTTAAATATATTCACTTTGTTGTAGAGCAGATCTCTAGAATCTTTTCATCTTGCAAAAAATGAAATTAACAACTCCATTAAATAACTCCTCTTTTCTCCCTCCCCCACCAGCTGCTTGCAACCAGTATTCATTCTACTTTCTGTTTCTATGAAATGTG
>NW_027397064.1:52900103-53010347 GCF_003265705.2 Callorhinus ursinus | reverse complement strand
TCCCTCCACCGAGCCAACTTCTAAAAGGTCCGATTTTGTGCTCCGCGGCTCTATCACTTGCCAGAAGCGGCTGACGGAGGCCCCCTCCCCCGCCGTCTATCCTCCCGAATATCGCCTCGGATTCACTTCTCCACACGTCCTACCTTCCAGTAAGTGGTCGCTTCTCTGTTCAGAGAGTTGTTGCTACTCTCCTCTTCGATCTCCTGTTGAGTTTACAGGTGTTCAGAATGGTTTGATCCCTATTCAGCTGAATTCCTGAGACCAGACAAAATCTAGGTCTCCTACTCCTCCGCCATCTTGCCCTTTAACCTTTTTTGAATTAGGTTAGTTTGCTGTTGAGTTGCAAGAGTTATTTACATATTCTGGATATTAATCCATTATCAGATCTATGATTTGTAAATATTTTCTACTACCCTGGAGGTTGCCTTTTGACTCTGTTGGTTGTGTCCTTTGATGCATATAAGTTTTTATTTTATTTTATTTTATTTGAAGATTTTATTTATTTATTTGACAGAGAGAGACACAGCAAGAGAGGGAACACAAGCAGGGGGAGTGGGAGAGGGGGAAGCAGGCTGCCCGTGGAGTAAGGAGCCCGATGGGGGCTTGATCCCAGGACACTGAGATCATGACCTGAGCCGAAGGCAGACGCTTAACGACTGAGCCACCCAGATACATATAAGTTTTTAAAGTCTGATGTAGCCCCATTTGTCTATTTTTGCTTTTGTTGCCTATGCTTTTAGTGTCATATCTGAGATATCATTGTCAACTCCAGTGCCATGACTTTTCCCCTTATGTTTTCTTCTAAAGAGTTTTATAGTTTAGGGTTTTATGTTTAGCTCTTTAATCCATTTTGAATTAATTTTGGAATACAGTGTAAGGCAAGGGCCCAAATTCATGTTTTTTGCATGTGAATATCCAATTCCCGAGCACCATTTGTTGAGAGAGACACATTCAGAAGCTAATGTTGTTTGTTTGTTCCCTACATAGGGTATGTTGTCAGATGTTCTCAAGGAAATGCTCAGAAGATGGGACTTTCTTTGTCATTTCTGAGGTTATTTGCTTGAGTTAGCCTAGACTCTAAAGGAAAGAAGATGGTAGAGAAAAGAAAAGCAGGCTTCTAGTACACAAAGGATTAAAATAAATATCTGAGCTCCATCTCTTCCTCATATCCTCTAGACAGAGACAGAGAAAACGTGTTTTACCTGAGGGCAGGAGAAGCTTTGGATTAGAGCATATGGAAAATATACCTTCCAAAAAATTCTGTCACAAGTGTGTAGCTGAAACAACCTTCATCATTGATCTGTATGAAAGATAGATTCAACAATTCTACATATTACTCAGTGCTCATCAAAGAAGTGTACTCTTAATCCCCATTACCTATTTCACCCCCACCCCCCACCTACCTTCCCCCAGGTAACCATCAGTTTGTTCTCTAAGAGTTCAGAGTCTGTTTTTCAGTTTGTCTCTCTTTTTTCCCTTGCTCTTTTTTTTTTTTTATTCCACATATGAGTGAAATCATATGGTATTTACCTTTCTCTGACTGACTTATTTCCCTTAGCATTATATTCTCTAGCTCCATCCATGTCCTTGCAAGAGTTCATTTTTTTATGGCCAAGTAATATTCTTGTGTGTGTGTGTGTGTGTGTGTGTGTACACACACCACATCTTCTTTCTCCATTTATCAATCAATGGAACTTGGGCTGTTTCCATAATTTGGCTATTGTAAATAATGCTGCATCTCTTGAAAATCTTGAGAGGAGTGACACAGGGACAGAAAACATCTAGAATTGATTGATCCCTCAGCAACTCCCTTTAGGAACCATCCTTTAGTTTCTTCTACTTAGAAGCCCGAACTCTCCAATTTAGGTCCTTTCTGAGGCCTGGTTCTTCAGTGCCCCTCCCCCACCCCTCTTTTTTTTAACCTGTCAGAAACCCAAATCCTTCTAGTAACTTGATCTCTGTCTCCTCTTGTCTTTTGGCTTGTTACCCTGAATCAGTTTCTGTTACTTGTAACTGAACAGATGATATTGATAATTGATATTTCTCCTCCATGGAGCCCTCTCTGCTTCTCTCAGAGATTTTTGTCACCTCTCTGTGGTCTCGCCCCACCCTACGTATTGTGCTTATGACATTTTTTTATAGTTACTCATTTTTTATTTTCCCTCTCATATGTGATTCATTGGCAGGTGTTCACTGTCTTCCCTGGAATGCCTAGCACAGAACCTGGAACATTTTAGGCACTCATACACTTGGGCTGAATTCAAATGACTAGTAAACCTTCACAACTCAGAGAGTCACCCGTCTTCTCCAAAAAAGAAAAAAATATTTTGAATTTTATTGCCAAATGTCCTTGATTATGTTAGTTTGGCTAAATTGAGAGGAAAGTCTATCAAAATAACTTAAGTGGGAAGATAATTCATGAACTCAGACATGGGACTTCTTTTTGCAAGCTAGAACACGAAGCAAATATCAGACAAAGGTGTGACTGTCACAAAACTGTAGCTTCCACCAGGGGAAAAAAATTCCAATGCCAAAGCACATAAGGAAGAAGAGTAATTTTATCACAGAGCCTCCTCTTGAGGGTCCTCCAATTGAGCAATCTTCTGTAAAGATTAAAGCATTAATATAACCTATGTCCATTTTCCATTTCTTTTTTTTAAAGACTTATTTATATATTTGAGAGAGAGAGAGAGGGAGGAGGGGCAGAGGGAGAAAAAGAGAGTTTTAAGTAGACTCTGTGCTGAGCACGGAGCCCCATATGGGGCTCAATCTCAGGACCCTGAGATCACAACCTGAGCCAAAACCAAGAGTCAGATGCTTACCCGACTGTACCAACCAGGCACCCCACATTTTCCATTTCAAACAGAAAATCACTTATTTATATATTTACTAGGAGACAACTGAGAAATCTCTTAGCTAGAAAGAGGTTACAAAAGTTAGTGTCATATAAGTTACAATACATCCTTCTGAATATGTATAGAGAACACTGAAGCATTAATACTAGGAAAATAATCAGTTCCAATTTTTTTCATTAATGTTGAGTACAAACCGCAACTTCAAAAATATCTTCATCAGATTTGAATTGTTCTGTAATTCCATGCCTCATTTCCCTTCCTCCAAACGATGTTAAAGCTAATTTATCATTCTCAGACATGCACTCTCATGATCTAGAAGGAAACAGTGATTAAATGAAACTTTGGTGAATCCATTCCAGAGAGGTAAACATGAGCTGAACACAAATCCCACTAATTCTCATGGAAATTCCCACAAGTGAGAAGATGAGTGCTTGGATTTGCAGAAATCTCCTTTAGAAAAAGACAATATACAAGTAAACTCTTAGGTTATTTTTCAAGGGACTGGCTGCAAAATCTAATAATGCTAGAAATGCTTAAAGCACAACATGGAAAAAAGTGAATATGTAAAATTCTCCATCAATTTGTGAATGTGTCTTAGGAGAATCCTTTATAAATGGGAACTTTATCATAGGATTTCACTTATTTTGTTTGATGAAAGGCATTACTAGTGACTTTGAATTATATTCAGTCTATATACTCTTTCCTGTTCTCTTTGGAATCCTGAATCCTACAGATTCTTATTTGTTCTTAGGCTTTCAAAATGTCAGAGACTGTTGATTTTATAACTATAGTATCAGCCAATACTGATATGGAAAAAAAAAACCAAAGTTACCTATAATTAAATTATTTAGTTATAGCTAGAGGGAGGCAAAATGGCAGAAGAGTAGGGGACCTCATTTCATCTGGTCCCTTGAATTTAAACAGATATCTATCAAATCATTCTGAACACCTATGAATTCAACCTGAGATGTAGAAGAGAATTGCTGGAATTAAGCAGATAGAAAAGCAACCACTTTTTGCAAGGTAGGAGGTGTGGAGAAGTCAATCTGAGGGGATATATTGGAAGAAAACGGCAGGGGGAGGTACCCTCCATAAGCCAATTACCGGAAAGTGATATAGCAGCTGACCACAAAATTGGAACTTTTAGAAATCTGCTTCAGTGAGAGACATCGCTGCCTGAAAGGTGCTCAGGTGGTGAAGCAGAGCAGAATCCTAGGTGAGACAGTGTGGTCTCAGGATCCCTGGGTCACAGAAAGAATGGGGGTGCCTTACCCAGCAGAGTTCCCACGCATTGGAGCAGGGAAACCGTCTATAGTCAGCGGGCCTGGGATGGGGCTCTCAGCTCAGTGTGCCATAAACCGTGAACCCTGTCAGATTGGCAACCACTCTCATGTGGGGGCCCTACAAAGGGCAGAAATGCAGCGATCCCTCCCCACTCCTCTGGCAGGATCGGCCCAAGAAGGCACCGCAGGAATCTGCAGAGTTTGGGGCACACCAAAGTGAAGCCTGCTTTTCCCTGAGGGTTTACTGAAGAGAGGGTCTCCAATCTTTCAGCTCCAGGGCTGGAGATCAGGGTGCCGCCATTTTTATTTTCATCCTCTAAAGGGGCTCTGAAAGCCTTCAGGGAACAAAAACCACATAGTACAACCCAGAGGAGCTTACACTGAGCCCAGCCCCCTGGCAAGGAGCGGTGCAACTCAGCCAGGCGAGGCCCCTCCCCCAGAAGACCAGCTGGAGCATCAGGTGAATACCAAGTTTACAGAGAATACAGAACTGCAAAACTCCAGTGCCACGAATACTTTATCCTTCAACGCTGTCATTCAGAATGGAAGGAGAGATAAAGAGTTTCTAGGATAAACAGAAACTAAAAGAATTTGTGATCACTAAACCAGCCCTGCAAGAAATATTAAAGGAGATCCTGTAAGTGAAGAGAGAGCCCAAGAGTAACATAGACCAGAAAGAAACAGAGACAACCTATGGAAACGGGGACTTTACAAGTAATGCAATGGCACTAAATTCATGTCTTCCAATAGTTACTCAGAATATAAATGGACTAAATGCTCTAATCAAAAGACAAAGGGTATCAGATTGGATTAAAAAACAAGACCTAACCATATGCTGTCTACAAGAAACTCATTTTAGACCTAAAGACACCTACAGATTGACGGTGAGGGGGTGGAGAACCATTTATCATGCTAATGGACATCAAAAGAAAGCTGGGGCAGCAATCCTCATATCAGACAAGTTAGATTTTTTTTTTCAGACAAGTTAGATTTTAAGCCAAAGACTGTAGTAAGGGATGAAGAGGGACACTATATCATACTTAAAGGATCTATCCAAAAAGAATATCTAACAATTATAAATATTTATGCTCCTAACTTGGGAGCAGCCAATTATATAAAATAATTACTAACAAAATTAAAGAAACACATTGATAATAATACTAGTAATAGACACCCCACTCACAGCAATGGACAGATCATCTAAACAGAAGATCAACAAGGAAACAAGGGCGTTGAATAACACAATGGACCAGATGGACTTCACAGATATATACAGAGCATTTCATCCTAAAGCAACAGAATACACATTCTTCTCAAGTGCACATGGAATATTCACAAGAACAGATCACATAATGGGTCACAAATCAGGTCTCAACTGGTGACTGGGATTGGGATTAGGGTTGTTCTCTCCATATTTTCAGGTCACAATGCTTTGAAACTTAAACTCAATCACAAGAAGAAATTTGGAAGGAACCCAAACACTTGGAGGTTAAAAAGCATCCTACTAAAGAATGAATAGGTCAACCAGAAAATTAAAGAAGAATTTTAAAAATTCATGGAAACAAATGAAAATGAAAACACAACTGTTCAAAACCTGTGGGATACAGCAAAGGTGGTCCTAAGAGAGAAGTACATAGCAATATAAGCTTTCTCAAAAAATTAGAGAAGTCTCGGGCGCCTGAGTGGCTCAGTTGGTTGGGCGACTGCCTTCGGCTCGGGTCATGATCCTGAAGTCCTGGGATTGGGTCCCGCATCAGACTCCCTGCTCGGTGGGGAGTCTGCTTCTCCCTCTGACCCTCTTCCCTCTCGTGCTCTCTGTCTCTCATTCTCTCTCTCTCAAAATAAGTGGATAAAATCTTAAAAAAAAAATTAGAGAAGTCTCAAATACACAAGCTAAACTTACACCTAAAGGAGCTAGAGAAAGAACTGCAAATAAAGCTTAAACCAAGCATGAGACGAAAAATAATAAAGATTAGAGCAGGGACGCCTGGGTGGCTCAGTTGGTTAAGCGTCTGCCTTTGGCTCAGGTCATGATCCCCAGGTCCTGGGATCGAGCCCCACGTTGGGCTCCCTGCTCAGCAGGAGCCTGCTTCTCGCTCTCCTCCTGGTTTGTGCTCTCTCTCGCTATCTCTGTCACTGTCTGTCTGTCTCTCAAATAAAAAAATAAAAATCTTTGAAAAAAAAAAAAGATTAGAGCAGAAATCAATGAAATAGAAACCAAAAGAACAGTAGAATAGATCAATGAAACTAGGAGCTGGTTCTTTGAAAGAATTAATAAGATTGATAAACCAGACTTATCAAAAAGAAAAGAGAAAGGACCCAAATTAATAAAATCATGAATGAAAGAGGAGAGATCATGACCAACACCAAGGAAATAAAAAACAATTTTAAGAACCTATTATGAGCAACTATATGCCAACAAATTAGGCAGTCTGGAAAAAATGGATGCATTCCTGGAAACTTACAAACTACCAAAACCAAAACAGGAAGAAAAGCAACACCCGATCAGACGCATAACCAGAAAGGAAATTGAAGCAGTAATCAAAAATCTCCCAACAAACAAAGAGTCCAGGGCTTGATGGCTTTCCAGGGAAATTCTACCAAACATTTAAAGAAGAATTAATACCTATTCTTCTGAAACTGTTTCAAAAAATAGAAATAAGGGTGCCTGAGTGGCTCAGTCATTAAGCGTCTGCCTTCGGCTCAGGTCATGATCCCAGGGTCCTGGGATCGAGCCCCACATTGGGCTCTCTGCTCGGCGGGAAGCCTGCTTCTCCCTCTCCCACTCCCCCTGCTTGTGTTCCCTCTCTCGCTGTCTCTCTCTTTGTCAAATAAATAAATAAAATCTTTTAAAAAAGAAAACAAAACAAAAAAACAAACAAAAAATAGAAATAGAAGGAAAACTTCCAAACTCGTTCTATGAGGCCAGCATTACCTTGATCCCCAAACCAGACAAAGACCCCACCAAAAAGGAGAATTACAGACTAATATCCCTGATGAACATGGAGCCTAAATTCTCCCCAAGATACTAGCCAATAGGATCCAGTAGTACATTAAAAGGATTATTCACCACAACCAAGTGGGATTTATTCCTGGGCTGAAGGGTGGTTCAACGTTTGAAAATCAATCAACATGATACATCACATTAATAAAAGAAAGGACAAGAACTATATGATCCTCTCAATAGATGCAGAAAAAGCTTTTGATAAAGTACAGCATCCTTTCTTGATTAAAACTCCTCACAGTGTAGGAATACAGGGAACATACCTCAATATCATAAAAGCCAGATATGAAAAGCCCACAATGACTATCACTCTCAATGGGGAAAAACTGAGAGCTTTCCCCCTAAGGTCAAGAACACAGCACAGATGTTCACTATCATCACTGCTGTTCAACATAGTAGTAGAAGTCCTAGCCTCAACAATCAGACAACAAAAAGAAATAAAAGGCATCCAAATTGGCAAAGAAGAAGTCAAACTCTCACTCTTCACAGACGACATGCTACTCTATGTGGAAAACCCAAAAGACTCCACCCCAAAATTTCTAGAACTCTTACAGGAATTCAGCAAAGTGACAGGATATAAAATCAATGCACAGAAATCAGTTGCATTTCTATACACTAACAATGAGACAGAAGAAAGAGAAACTAAGGAATCAATCCCATTTACAACTGCACCAAAAACCATAAGATACCAAGGAGTAAACCTAACCAGAGAGGCAAAAGATCTGTGAACACTCATGAAAGAAATTGGGGAAGACACAAAGAAATGGAAAAATGTTCCATGATTGTGGATAGGTAGAAAAAATATTGTTAAAATGTCTACATTACTTAGAGCAATCTATACATTCAATGCAATCCCTATCAAAATACTATCAACTTTTTTCACAGAGCTAGAACAAATAATCCTAAAATTTGTGTGGAACCAGAAAAGACCTGGGAATAGCCAAAGGAATGTTGAAAAAGAAAACCAAACCCGGAGACATCATATTGCTGGACTTCAGGCTCTATTACAAAGCTGTAATCATGACAGTATGGCACTGGCACAAAAACAGACATATAATCAATGGAACAGAATAGAGAACCTGTAAATTGACCCTCAACTCTATGGTCAACTAATTGACAAAGCAGAAAAGAATATCCAATGAAAAAAGGACAGTCTCTTCAATAACTGGTGCTTGGAAAACTGGACAGCCACATGCAGAAGAATGAAACTGGACCATTTTCTTACACCATAAACAAAGATAAACTCAAAATGGATGAAAGACCTAAATGTGAGATAGGAATCCATCAAAATCCTAGAGGAGAACACAGGCAGCAACCTCTTTCCCCTAGCCACAGCAACTTCTTGCTAGCACATCTCCAAAGGCAAAGGAAACAAAAGCAAAACGAACTACTGGGACTTCATCAAGATAAAAAGCTTCTGCACAGCAAAGGAAACAGTCAACAAAACTAAAAGGCAACCTATGGAATAGGAGACGATATTTGCAAATGACATATCAGATAAAGGGCTTGGTACCCAAGATCTATAGAGAATTTCTCAAACTCAACACCCAAAAAACAAATAATCCAGTCAGGAAATGGGCAGAAGACATGAACAGACCTTTCTCCAAAGAAGTCATCCAAATGGCCAACAGACCCATGAAAAAATGTTCCACATCACTCTGCATCAGGGAAATACAAATCAAAAGCACAATGAGATACCACCTCACACTAATCAGAATGGCTAAAATTAACAAGTCAGGAAACAACAAATGTTGGTGAGGATGCACAGAATGGGGAACCCTCTTACACTGCTGGTAGGAATTCAAGCTGGTATAGCCTCTCTGGAAAACAGTGTAGAAGTTCCTCAAAAAATTAAAAATAGAGCTACTCTATTACCCAGCAATTGCACTACTAGGGACTTACCCCAAAGATAGAAATGTAGTGATTCCAAGGGGCATCTGCTCCCCAATGTTTATAGCAGCAATGTCCACAATAGCCAAACTGTGGAAAGAGCCCAGATGTCCATCAACAGATGAATGGATAAAGAAGATGTGGTATATATACATATATATACACAATGGAATATTACTCAGCCATCAGAAAGGATGAAATCTTATTATTTACATCAATGTGGATGGAACTGGAGGGTACGCTGAGTGAAATAAGTCAATCAGAGAAAGGCAATTATATGGTTTCACTCATATGTGGAATATAAGAAACAGTGCAGAGGATCATAGGGGAAGGGAGGGAAATCTGAATGGGAAGTCATCAGAGAGGGAGAGAAACCATGAGAGACTCTTAACTCTAGGAAACAAACCGAGGGTTGCTGGAGGGGAGGTTGAGGGGGAGATGAGGGTAACTGAGTGATGGGCATTAAGAAGGGCATGTGATGTGATGAGCACTGCGTGTTATATGCAGCTGATGAATTATTGAACACTACATCTGAAACTAGTGATTCAATAATTCTTGAAATCAGTTCCAAATCTGAACAATTTCTTTACATATCAGCCTTGGTTTGACATGATGAAGAAAGATAGCAGAGCAGGACACATATATAATGATATTCCAATAGAAAAAGGGACTTTATTTTCTAGAGGAAATGGAATAAGTGTCCCTCAGATATGAAAGACACACAGTTCTCCAAGAAAGACATTCTGGAATTTATCAAACACATTGCTCTGTACAAATGGTACTTAACCTGGCCACACTTTAAAACTATCCAAAAAGGGGCGCCTGGGTGGCTCAGTTGGTTAAGCGACTGCCTTCGGCTCAGGTCATGATCCTGGAGTTGCGGGATCGAGTCCCACATCGGGCTCCCTGCTTAGCAAGGAGTCTGCTTCTCCCTCTGACCCTCTTCCCTCTCATGCTGTCTCTCATTCTCTCTCTCTCAAATAAATAAAAAAAATCTTAAAAAATAAAAAATAAAACTATCTAGAAAGAATTAAAACATAACAAAATGAAGAAATAAACAAAAACAAAACCCAGCAAGCCTGGTCCTCACCACAGAGGTTCTGAGATTCTGATACAATTGGTCTACTGTGGGATGAATCTGATATGCCGCCAGGGCTAAGGAGCACTGACCTAGGGATTCAAAATAATCAAAAAGATAGAATTAAGATACAAAATTCATATTAGGAAAAAGTTTATCTTCTTTACCCTAAAGTATGCAGGACCTATGGGAGCTGAACAGGCGATTTTCTCCTAACCTAAACACATCAGGACCAGTGGAGTAGAATTCAATTTTGGGGAACAAGGAAGCTGCTTCCAAAAATCCCTCATCATGTGACCAACTCTCTGGTCAGTTTGATTCTTTTTATTAAAACAATAGGAAAGACTTATCGGGTTTTTCTCCTAGATTTTTCCAGGATAATAATTCTGTAATTACAAGAATGATCCTACTCCATCTTTCAGGGCAGAATATGGTATCCTATGTTTTAGCAGCCTGGAACAGGTAGGCTTTTTTTTTTTTGCACTTCATGAGACTATAATGAAAGTTGAATATGCATATGCACACATAATTTTTTATGTGAAATTTCAGTGGGTTCACAAATAACCACCTACAACTAACTCTTCATAAGAGTCCACAGACCCCAGCTTCAGAACTCCTGCTTTATGGACTTGTCTATGAGTTATTAATGGGGATTGGAGAGAAGAAAAGGGGCAAGGGCAGTAAATGAAGCAATCTGGCCTTGGAAATCCCCAAAGTATACTAGGACAATGCTTGTCAATTCATGTGCATAAGAATGGCCTGGGGATCTGTTAAACTGCAAATTCTGGGGCAGTAGTCTGTGGTGGGCCTGAGAGTCTGCACTTCTAACAAGCTGCTCTTTCATACATCAGATCTGAAGGAGCAAGGTACTTGGAAATGTATGTCACCAAACTTACTGGCTTTTCCTAGTACCTAAAACCATAAATATACAAGTATTTCCTCCTTTCTTGAAAATCCAATATTGTATGTAACATATGCTATTTCTCCCAACAAAAAAAGATAAAGGAGAAGGTAAACTTAATTCTTTATTTTCAACAGTCTCAGATCTCCAATTGTTAGAACTGTTAAATTCAATAGTGTTTCTTTTCATGGAACCAAACATTATCGATTCAATGGAAGTAATTTTTTTTAATCCTAAAAACAACAGCAAAACAAAACAAAAAACCTCCCCTGGGTGATGGTGCTCAGGAAGAAATGAAATTCCATTATGTAGTACAATTTGGTCTTTAAACCAGTTTTGTCTGGAAAAGAATTATGCTTCAAACCAGGAATGAATCCAAACCAGCTTTTCTGAACCAGAAAAAAACAGAGCCCATTGAGCTACGTGATCCTCCAGGTTATTAGCAATAAGATTTGGAAGTTCAGTGACAGTCATACAGAAAGGTGACCAGAGGCCTGGGTGTTCACAGCCCATCTTAGGGTTTTAGCTCCAATAATTCTCTTTTGAAGAATATTCTTTTTTTCTGATTAGGAGAGTAATAAAAATAATAAACAAAAGTAACACATATTTTTTTAAAACTTAGAAAATGTCAAAAGATATAAAGAAAACAAAAATATCCATAATTTCAAAACCACTTATTGAGGACCTATGTACGGTTGTTTTTCCTTCCTGTTTTTTTTCAATGCATTTTAATAACTAGAACCCTACAGTACATAAAGTATTGCAGCATGCTTTTTTTCCCAGCAATACATGCAAGCGCTTGGTGAACAGGGTTTGGTTAACTGGAAGGAAAAATGGAAGTGGGCAGCACAAGTGCTTCCCCAAGTCAACAAAAGCCCTCTGGGAAACTACTATCATCCTATCTCTACTTAAAATTCTTGTGCAACTTTACCTAATTGTTGAATAAAGATATTTTATTTTGGATGTGGAGAGAAAAGTCAGACAAACAAATCCATACCTAGAAGGGGAAGTAAGACAAAGTTGAGAGGGGTAAATTATTCCCTTGTAGTTTTAAAGAGGCAATCATGAAATATCACTCTTGTACACATTGGGAATGATTAATCTCCCTCCTCTGATTTCTGCCTCATGAAAGAAGTGGAAAGAACAGCTATCAAAGGAGAAATGCTAAAACCTCTCGTGAATTTCAACAGAATCAAGCCATTAGGAAAGGACATAATTCCCTAAACTGAGCAACTCTCAGAGCTGGGTTCAGGAGAACATAGAGCTATATTTTTGCTGTTTCCATATAATTTCATTCTACAGTTAAATAGAGATTGATGCAATAGAGCAAACAGAATCTCAGAGAAAGAGCTAAAGGTTTCCCTCCTTAAATAAAAGGAAGAAAAAAAATACTGAATCCATGAACTGGCTAACTGAACAAAATTTATTGAATCTCCATTATGTTCCACTGTGCTAATTACTGGGAACGAGTGGTTCCCAGGAAGATAAGGTTGCTGTTCTCATGTAGCTTACATTCCAGAGGAGAGGAGGTAGAGACAGACAATAAACCAACAAACAAGGAAATGAATGAGATAATTTTCGTTTTATGAAAAGAGTGACTTGAGGGTGGTGGAACTAATTTAAGAAAGATCTCTCCCACGGAAGGGGCATCTGAGTAACAAGAAGCTGATCAGGACCCCGAGGGTTCTTAAGAAGAGGGATGAGGAGGTATAGCATCCCCAAGTCTGGAGTGAGCTTGGCATGTGCCAAGAACAGAAAATTCCCTGTAGCTGAAGAGTACAGGACACAGAGGGCAGCAGTGGAAGCATCTCAAAGGAAGACTGGACCCAGATTATAAGCCAAGACTGAGAATCTGGATACAGTGAGAAGGCAGAGAGAGGTTTTAGCTAGAAGGGTGCCATGATCTGATACACATTTTTAAAAGATCTCTCTGGCTACCGTATGGAGAATAGATTGTTATGCAGCATTAGCAGAATCAGGAGGACCCGGTAAGAGGCTATCTCAATCCTCTGGGCAAAAAATAATGGTGGCTTGGATCATGACCAAGATGGTAACTGTAAAGATGGAGAAATTGGATATATTTTGAGCCAACAGGACTTGCCTATGGACTGACTGGATTTGAGCAGTGAGAAAAAGATTTAGGGATTGAATAACTAGGTAGCCGGTAGGATCATTTATTGAAATAGGGAAGACTTGGGGGAAAACAGATTGCAAGGAGGATACAAAATTTGGGTTTGGGTCATATCGATATTTCGATATATCAGTTAGATATCCAAACGTCAAATCAAGTAGATAGTTGAATTTAGGTAAGTAGGAGGAGAGATACAAGTTAATCAAGTATTAGCAAGAAGATTAGATATATATTTTATTGCTCCAAATTTTACTTCAACTATAATGCCTTTAAATTTTTAGGTATTTGGAATACTTGTTGATGTTTATGAATAGAGTAAATCATTATAACTTACTTTTAATAGAGTAATTGAGTAAAAACTCTCTTCTTTTTCTGAGTAGCCAATTCTTGACCCCAGCCAAAAACAGTGATGGCTTTGCTTATCTATATGTCACAAAAGGTTTAGTAATTATCCCAACACCCCCTGACAGGGGTGATGAGCAATTACTGTCATTACTGCTTTGATCTCTGGACGCCTGGAGAAGTACCCCATGGCTTATGGTTTTCATTATCTTTTTCATCTTTATTTTAGAGTTTCAAAGTAAAGAACAGATATAAAAAATAAATTAAAGCAGATTTGCTGTAGCTGAAGTAGAGATCAGAACCCAGAGTTCTCCTTCTCATCCACCATAGAGGATTAAAAACAATTTGAAAACAGTTCCATTTTGATATGACTGTGTTACCAAGAAGCTAATGGTACCCTTTTGGAACTCGTTTGGAATGAAAAAATGTCAACTGAATAGCAAAATTAGTATAATATTTTTCATTATGAATTTTTTTCCCAAGTTGAATTTCATTACAAAACATTAGTCATTTCATGCTTATTTTTTAAAGTCAAAGTTTTATTTAAACATACCATAGAATAAACTTAAGAGAATTTGCAGGTTGTGGAAAATGAACTCCAAGGCTGCCCCAAAGTAAAATCACCTGGGAGAACTAAAGGCAATTATATAAAGAACTTGAGACTTGCCATAGTTATGTATGATTATATCAAACAGAAAAGCTGCCAAGAGTAAAAGAAAAAAAGGAAACACATAATGACAAATCCAGTAACATGTTATTGCAACTCTATCACGGGTACCACATTGCCACACAGAGAAGACACGTCAGTCCTAAGCAAAACTATTGAGTTAAAGCTATTTTGGGTTGCCCAGCATTCCATATTTTGATGCCATTCTAGTCCTACCCTACGTCCCCCCCCCCCCCTTTAAATGTATCCATATCCTAAAGTTGCCTTCTGAATGGAGAGTTTTTCAAGCTACTAATTGCTATAGAACCATAATCAGTGGGAAAGGACAGCAAATCCTTCAGGAATGACAATGCTGAGAATCTCATGCTGGGAGACATATATGTGATCCAGAAGGCTTTTCAGAGTCTTCCCGATCATCCCTCCTGGATGCTGGCCCCATGTGGAATAAAATGCTTGCTCTTATATACATACAACAAATAGAGCCCACATTTCTCAGCATAACATTCAATGCCCTGTACCATCTTCCTTCAAGCCTACATTTTCTGTCTCACATCCCATCCTCCCTTACACAGAAACTCCACTCTACACTCTTTCCCTGCCCCTCAATATAATGTGAATTCTGGCTTCCATATTCCTTTAGCACTGTGAGTCCTGGTCTAGTTCTCCCTCCTCTCTATCCAGTTTTAAGCATTTCCTTTTCCTGGGAGCCTGCCCTCCCCTCCAACCTGCTGGGACCTTGCCTCCCTCCAGCACACAGGCTGGCAACTGCTGATAAGACTCCTTGTTACAAAATCACTGTTGACATTTCTTTCATTAGTTTCCCAAATCTCAGTATTCATGTATCCTTGACTATTTTTCCATATCCACATACTACCTGTTTTGTTTTCATCTGTAATATTTTCTTAAAACGAACTGCTGTATTTTTACTTAATACATTTAATTTTATAGGAAATTTTAGAACATGACCATAATGGAAAGCCAATAACACTTTACATAAATTGAAGGTAATTGTAAATATATATACAATAAAAATATAACCATTAAGGTAAAAAATGTTTGTCCATGTCTCCTACCTAAAATTATCTCATATAACACAATTTGGGAGATGCTACTTTATGTCGTTGTCTCATATTGAAATTTGTCTTATATCATGTAACTCTTTATGTGTTTATATTTATTTATCCTAATAAATTGTGAGTTCCTAAAGGAGATCATATATTATACTTTACATTCCCCGGTGTTTTTATTTAGCCCAGTGCCTGGCACATGTAGGCATTAAATATTTCTTCGGTGAAAAAATGACCACAAATATATCAATACTCCCTAGTCATAGCTTGTAGATATATAATCAGCAAAATGAAGATACTCAATCTTTCAGTTAAACTTAACGAGACCATTTAATTATATACAGAATTTATATATATAGTATATTATCTTGGATATAAAATACATTGTAAATAAAGAAAAACTTTACATTGCTGTTAGTAGTAACTTAGGCTAGCCACAGGAGATTCTGGATTTTAAAATTTTAAAGTGATAGTTCTACATTTTATGAGAGCAATAAACAGGAATAGATCCAATGGTTAACTGATGTGCCTTGATTTAGACAAACCTAATAGATTAAAATCCAAGCATACATCAAAGATAAATTAGGGTCAAATAGCATACAGTGCAAAATAAATTTACAATAGAAACTATTTAAACAGCAAATCCTTACTACATTTTAAATATGGTTTGATTCCTATTTTAGGAACATATTTATTAGATAAACTAAGGAGTGTTCTATCACCAAAATAAACACAAACAGATGCAAGGGAGAGAAAAAGCTGGAAAAAAAAATCCCAGAAATTTTCAGATCTGAACTGGAGATTTAGTTAATATAGTATCTAATTTTTTTTTAAGCTTTGAACTGTTCCTTCCCAAAGGGCAAGGTTTTACTTTTAAGAAGAAAAAAGCTGCTTAGAAGAATTTTAAAAACTAAATACGGAAACTGTTTGGGGTGGTGGGAATTATTCCAGTCACTATGCCTTATGTGGGAAAAATAAATAAAATTTAACAATAAGCTTTCTATATCTATGTCCTTTAATTATCTCAAACACAGAAAAATAAAGTAAGATCTGCTTTGAAATTATCAAATAATCTTCTGCTAAATTTATAAGGGTTCTTGCTCAATTTTATCAGCCACGCCACTGTTTCTACCATTTCAGGATGAACACTACATGGAGGGGAACCACAATGAGAAATGTGCATGAACGTGTGCGGGTGTAACCCTCCATTCCAGATGCCCACAAAAACATAATACTATTCAGTGACCTACCTCCTCCTACATGAAGAATCACAAAATGTCAGAGTAGGAAGAGATCTTAAAAATCCTCTAGTATAACTCCTTCAAATATGAAAACTGGCCCCAAAGAAAGGAAGTTATTTTCCCAACTTTGAAAGACAAGCTCAAGTTGAATGAAGAGATCCACTTGGACCAGAGCCCTGCTACCCAAAGTGTCCATCTCACCTTGTCCACCTACAAGATAAGAGAGCAGGTCCAGAGAAATATCCAATGCATTACTGCCTTGTTCTCTGCTCTTCTCTCAAAATCTGTTTTCAGAAATATAATATCTAAAATAGCTCTTACCAAATGAACCATTGGGACTTCATCAAGATAAAAAGCTTTTGCACAGCAAAGGAAACAGTCAACAAAACTAAAAAGCAACCTACGGAATGGGAGAAGATATTTGCAAATGACACATCAGATAAAGGATTAGTATCCAAGATCTACAGAGAACTTCTCAAACTCAACACCCAAAAAACAAATAATCCAGTCAGGAAATGGGCAGAAGACATGAACAGACCTTTCTCCAAAGAAGACATCTAAATGGCCAACATTTGAAAAAATACTCCACATCACTCGGCATCAGGGAAATACAAATCAAAACCACAATGAGATACCACCTCACACTAGTCAGAATGGCTGAAATTAACAAGTCAGGAAACAACAAATGTTGGTGAGGATGCAGAGAAGGGGAACCCTCTTACACTGCTGGTGGAAATGCAAGCTGGTACAGCCACTCTGGAAAACAGTATGGAGGTTCCTTAAGAAGTTAAAAATAGAGCTACCCCATGACCCAGCAATTGCACTACTAGGGATTTACCCCAAAGATAGAAATGTAGTGATCCCAAGGGGCACTTGCACCCCAATGTTTATAGCAGCAATGTCCACAATAGCCAAACCATGGAAAGAGCCCAGATGTCCATCAACAGATGAATGGATAAAGAAGATGTGGCATAAGAAGATAGCAGGAGGGGAAGAATGAAGGGGAGTAAGGCGGAGGGGGAGAGGAACCATGAGAGACGATGGACTCTGAAAAACAAACTGAGGGTTCTAGAGGGGAGGGGGGTGGGGGGATGCGTTAGCCTGGTGATGGGTATTAAGGAGGGCACGTTCTGCGTGGAGCACTGGGTGTTACGCACAAACAATGAATCATGGAACACTACATCAAGAACTAATGATGTAATGTATGGTGATTAACATAACAATAAAAAATTTAAAAAAAAGAAGATGTGGCATATATATATATATATATATATATATATATATATATATATACACACACAATGGACTATTACTCAGCCATCAGAAAGGATGGAATCTTACCGTTTACATCGACGTGGATGGAACTGGAGGGTATTTTGCTGAGTGAAATAAGTCAATCGGAGAAAGGCAATTATCATATAGTTTCACTCAAATGTGGAACATAAGAAACAGTGCAGAGGATCATAGGGGAAGGGAGGGAAAACTGAATGGGAAGTCATCAGAGAGGGAGGGAAACCATGAGAGACTCTTAACTCTAGGAACCAAACCGAGGGTTGCTGGAGGGGAGGTTGCGGGGGAGATGAGGGTAACTGCATGATGGGCATTAAGGAGGGCGTGTGATGTGATGAGCCCTGGGTGTTATATGCAATATAACTGATGAATAACTGAACACTACATCTGAAACTAATGATGTAATAGATGTTGGCTAGTTGAATTTAAATTTAAAAAATAAAATGGTAAAATAAAATAAAATAGCTTTACCTTAAAGCACAAGGATAGGGTAACTTTCAGGAGAGTGTCTAGCCAGTCACAAATACAGCTTAGGGATAGGGCAGGGTGGCAGGTTGGGAACTGGAGCCAATCTGTAACCCAAGCTTCAGATGATTCCGGTGACCTCCCTCATTCAGCCCTATGTCTTCAGACTGGGTTAGGTGCTGGAGAAGTACCTGCCTCACTGGACTGTTGTAAGTTAGAAGCACCTAGTACAGGGTCTGAAAAATAGCAAGTGTTCAATAAACTTCAGCCTCAACAACCTGACCCCAACCTACCCTCTCTCCAGGCCACACACACCCTCCCAGCACCTCTTCTATATGCCTGTCAAACTAGACCAGTCTCTTTCCCTACCTTACTACATATACTAGGTGCTGGGCTTTGTGCTAAGCAGTCTACGTGCATTGTATCAGCTAATTCCAACTATCACAGAGGTAGGCACTATTATTATTGTCTTACTACAAGTAAATTCCATGAAGGTCAAAATTTTTGCCTGTTGTATTCACTGTTATTTCCCAGATTTCTAGAACATGAGTGTGCACATAGGACTTGCTCAATAAATATTTGTTGAATGAATGAATATCTATTTTATGGATGAGGAAACTGAGGCTGAAAGAGATGAGGCCATTTGCCTAAGGTCACACAGTTAATAGATGGTGAAACCAGGATTCAAACCACAGTCTGACTGATACAAATGTCCATGGTCTTTAACCACTCTCCCATCCTCTCAAATGGGAGAGTGATGATTGAGTCAGACAAGGTGCTAATTTTGAGTCATCCCACATAGACTTGCTATCACAGACTAAAAAGACAGAGAGACCATATTTATTCTGTCCCTTAACTGTAAGAGATTATTTTGTCTCCTAAAAGAATCAAGGCTTATAAATGGATACATTTACTTTTACGCAAACACTAATGAAATTTCCCTGTGGTTCCCAAAATAATAAAATAATTCATTCAGGCAAACCTACTTAAGAAGACAAATATTTCTCTCATTTGGTAGATTTTCTTTGATCGACTCCAATTTAATCTATATCACAGAACTATCCTAAGGAAGAAATTGTTTTTTCTATAGAAAACTAAAAAAGATTTAGAATTTTGGTGCTCTCCTAATCAATGCTGACTAGTTGAGAAGGTCAAAAGAATTATTATATAAAAAGCTAAATAAACTGAAGCCTCGGGATATAGCTGTTTCAAAAAAATTATTCAGGTGAAAATACTTTATTGTCCACAATCAAGTAAATTCCTATAGGATGAAACAACTTTTTAGTTATTAAAGGCTCTAGTGTTTGCATCATAGCCATAATTTCATTGTTAATTATGATCCAGATTTAAACACCCAGTGTTTCGTATACATTGTGTTGGGAACTTTGGCTACCAGAAAGCAGGGAGCAGATATGTTACCTGTAATATATGATACTAAAACTTGAGGGTCCTCTATGTGTAAAAGCTCATGTAGAGAAAAGTTATAAGCAAGCTCATTACTACAAACATTCAATCTGATCTGAGTGATTAAAAAAGTGGTTTGCAACTATATATGTCAGCACCAATCTTGTAAATAGCTATCGTCCCCCTAGTGAATAACAATTCATGCCAGTGGGTAGTAGGGAATGCTGATTTGATTTAACTGGTTATTTTACTACTTTGTGTCTCCTAGGGAAAATATGGATATTAAAAATACATATAACCAGGCAGACTAGTAATTCTTTAGCTCTTGTTTCAAAGTAAATATTTCTTGAGTACCTACTCTACTTCTGGCACTCTGCTAATTGCTGGAAACAAGATGAAAAAGATTTGATCTCTGCTTTCATATTTATGTTCAGGAGAGAAGCTAATCATGATATTCCAATCCAACAAACATTGATTCAGCAGCATTTTAGCAAAGTTTCAATAAATGTTAGTGACTTTAACTGAATTCTAGACTGAAGGAGTTGAAAAAAGCAAAGATCAGGAGATAGGAAGATGCATTTTGGGTCCTGTAACTGGCAAGAATTCCAGTGTGACTTAGTGTGAACAATGTTTGGGCAATGTGTCTAGAAATGAGACTCAAGAAGTAGTTGAAATGATTTCAACTGAAATGATTCAAATGCCATCCTAAGGGTTTGCATTTTATGCTGGAAGCAATAGAGTTTTCAGAGACTTGAAATGAGTGACATGGTCACATTAGGACTGTAAAAATCTAACTACAGAAGGAGTACTCCAGAGAGATGGCAAGAATCAACAATGTAGGGCTATAACCTATCACTTTTAAAGGTTATAGATCCCAGAGTCTTTTGTAAGTAAAACTGATAGAATTTGACAACCAATTGGATATTGGACACGAAATTAAAGGGAGGAGTAGAATCAAGGATGATGGTAAGGTCTCTAGGCTGCTAAAAGAATGGTGATTTCATTAAATAACTCAGACAACTCAAGAGGAAGACTAAAGTCAGGGCACCAGTGCAGGAAACTTTGGGATGTGTAGCATTTGAGAAGACAGCAGAAGATCCAAGTAGAAATGACCTGTGGATCCTTAGAGCTTCAGAAATGAAGAAGCTTAGTGACCTTTGTTCAACGTAATGGTCAGAATGCACTAACGAGACTACGAAGGGATACAATGAAGAGCACAAGAGATAGCAGAGGATAGCTCCTTTGGAGATGCCAGCACTTCAAGACCAGGTAAAGGAGATGAGCCACTGCAGGTACAACAAGGAACACTGAGGCAGATGGTGAATCAGAGTGAGCCATACAACATGGAGTGATGACAGCCAGGGGAAGAGTTTCAAGGAGGCAGGGATGGTAGGCACTGTCAGCCACTCCAGCGAGAGTGAAAAGATGACTAAGAAGACCTGATACTTAGGGGACCAGTATTTACTGAAGCAAATGTTTTTACTGTGGTTTGATCAAAGGGTCATCTAGGCAATATCCAGTCATGCACGAGTAATAGAGCTGTCAGAGGGATAAAAGTCACCGGATTCTCTAAGACTGGTCAGCTGAACAGCGAGAAAACCCTACTGCTTGGTAGGTGTTGCATGCTCCAGCAAACATCGCTGTACAGA
The DNA here is from genome assembly GCF_003265705.2 of Callorhinus ursinus. Taxonomy (NCBI): domain Eukaryota; kingdom Metazoa; phylum Chordata; class Mammalia; order Carnivora; family Otariidae; genus Callorhinus; species Callorhinus ursinus. The sequence continues at coordinate 52,989,080 of NW_027397064.1, read as the reverse complement.
CAGACCAGTCTATACAGTCCATTAGCGAGGCCTGAGGCAACTCACCGAACAGCCTCCATGCACTCTGATTGTCTTACCACAGTACAAGGAGAGCAAGCCTCTGCAGTAGATTTCCTTTCACCTTTTCTTTTCAGATTGCTTTTTTTTTTTCTTTTCTCTAACACAATGTTTATAGAGTGGGGTTGGGGGGGAGTCAGGAGTTTTACATATTTGTAGATTAGAACCTATACAGGTTGGGTGACTCGCCCAGGGCCCCAGAGCTAGGAAATGGCTGTACTGGTGAGGCCAGGAAATCTCCCACGTCACAGTAATTATTCTGCCCTCACTGATCCTTTCTGTTTTAGGACGCTTTTCCCAAAGCCCTGGATTTCTGTCCTGCTATCTTGCCTGACTAAACTAAAATCACTACATTAAACTAAATTACTAAAGCACAGATCTGTCCTGAGTTGAGGAATGTCAGATAGGGACACCCTTTACTGACCACTTTTTAGCCACCCAGCACACATTTACATTTATAACTGAAATGTCACAAAATGTTATTTACCCTCACTATGGTCAATGCACTCTGATATTTTTTTGCTCTATTTTATTTCATTTGCAAAAATGTTCTGTTCAAGGCTTAATTGATTTCACAGACCAACTAGTGGGTCGAGACCCGAAATTTGAGAAACACTGCCTTTGAGCCCTCCTGGAGGGTCCTGAATCACAACACAGGCATCTGATAGGGCCAGCAGAAGCTGCCTGCTCTGCCTCACTTCTGTCCCCCACACTGCCTTCTCTCTAGCCCTGTCCTGTCACTACCGTAGTTGAAGCTTTTCCCATCTATCATCTGATCTATTTCAATATGCGCACCGCGCACCCTCTCTCTGACCACAGTAGTGATCCAAAGCTTTTCTTCTTTCTGTGAGGCCCTCACTAACCTCTACCTTAGTCGCATTCAGTGAAAACTGGCTCCTCAATCACAGAAAAAGTATCTGGCAGGAGCTCCAACCTCTAAAATGACCTGCTGCGACGCTGGTCCTCACTTCTTACCTCTATCCCAGGGCCGTCCCTCCTTCTGTCCAGGGCCGTCCCCTCCTCATCTACACTGGACCCTTCGCCCACCCACCTTTTCCAAAGCTTCATTTCTTCAGCTCTCCTTTCTCCTCAGACTCCTTCTCCAATGCTCACTTCTCCCACATTATAAAATAGCCGTCTTTCAATGCAGTTTTTCTTTTTATTTCTCTCTCTCTCTCTGCCTTCCCGTCAGGAACAGACATCTTAAAAGATGGTTCTACCCTGATGTGGCCACTCCATTCATTTCCATTTATTGTTCACTTTAATTTAATTTGGCTTTCTCCCCACCACTTCCCTGAAAGCTTTCACTGAAGTTGAGTATTCTCTTCCTGCCAAATCCTAAGGCATATTTTGAATCGTTAGTCCTTAACCTCAGAGCAGTCACTGATAGTTTGAATCCTTCTGGTCTCCTCTCATTTTCTTCCCATGTCTCAGACCATCCCTTCTTTGGCTCTTCCTTTTCTACATAAGCTTCATATCAGGATTCTTTACATAATCATCTTCTTGGTCTACTGACATTTTTTAAAATTATCTTTTCAATTTCAGTGGCATTGTCTACTGCTTTTACCTTGAAATTCCTAAATCTCTCTTTTTAGCTCTGTTTAGCTCTGAAGGATACCTGGTTTTGATGGAGTTAGCTTTTACATCCTACTGCTAATATTGCTTTCATCTAAATTAGGAAAACATGCAACAAATTGACATATGTTACTTGCTTTCCTTTTTTTTTTTTTTTTGCTTTTTTTTGTGTGTGTGTGTTACTTGCTTTCCTATGAGAATCTCATTGGCCCCTAGACGGTTCTAGTTCTAGCAGTCCAGAATGGAAAGTCACCACTCAATAGTCACATTGCCTCTTTTATAACTGCTTTTTTCCCCTGAATTTCTTAGAGGTTCCTATTTTCTAGAATTTTCTCTCTGAATTGTCCAACTGTTACCTGCCAGCTCTGAAATAAGTTGAGTGACTGGTATCATCGTTCTTTTCCTACCGTTTTATTAATAGGGCAAAAAGAGAAATATCCTGGTGACCTTAAATAATGAAACTTATTATAAAATCTGTTTCTTTTCCCCCACACTTCACCTGCTCTTCCCCTTCTCCTCTTTTTATAGACAATTGATGACCAATCAGTAAAGGATGTCCCTATCTGACATTCCTCAACTCAGGACAGATCTGTGTTTTAGTAATTTAGTTTAATGTAGTGATTTTAGTTTAGTCAGGCAAGATAGCAGGACAGAAATCCAGGGCTTTGGGAAAACCGTCCTAAAACAGAAAGGATCAGTGAGGGCAGAATAATTACTGTGACGTGGGAGATTTCCTGGCCTCACCAGTACAGCCATTTCCTAGCTCTGGGGCCCTGGGCGAGTCACCCAACCTGTATAGGTTCTAATCTACAAATATGTAAAACTCCTGACTCCCCCCCCAACCCCACTCTATAAACATTGTGTTAGAGAAAAGAAAAAAAAAAGCAATCTGCTTCTCCCTCTGCCTCTCCCTCTCATTCTGTCTCTCATGAATAAATAAATAAAACCTTTAAAAAAATGCTTTGCAACCTTTAAAAAAAAAAGCAATCTGAAAGGAAAAGGTGAAAGGAAATCTACTGCAGAGGCTTGCTCTCCTTGTACTGTGGTAAGACAATCAGAGTGCATAGAAGCTGTTTGGTGAGTTGCCTCAGGCCTCGCTAATGGACGGTCTGTCTGTACAGCGATGTTTGCTGGAGCATGCAACACCTACCAAGCAGTAGGGTTTTCTCGCTGTTCAGCTGACCAGTCTTAGAGAATCCGGTGACTTTTATCCCTCTGACAGCTCTATTACTCGTGCATGACTGGATATTGCCTAGATGACCATTTGATCAAACCACAGTAAAAACATTTGCTTCAGTAAATACTGGTCCCCTAAGTATCAGGTCTTCTTAGTCATCTTTTCACTCTCGCTGGAGTGGCTGACAGTGCCTACCATCCCTGCCTCCTTGAAACTCTTCCCCTGGCTGTTGTGAGTGTGGGTTAGAGTAAAAAACTTTAAAACCTACTGCTTTAACATGGAAGACTGAGCAGAAGGTGACATCTTAAGTCAACAACAAGAATATCAGACGAGGAGAAGTTTTAGGGGTTAACAGTCAAATATAACCTGAGATTTCTAATTCTCTCTTTGTATCTCTAATGAGCTCATAGAAATCTAATTTGATGGCTTTAGCTTTGATATCATATGACTAATGTATAATCAGCTGTCTGTTTTGCTTAACTCTTGGTCTAACCAGAATTCCTTTTATAACTGAACCAACCCATGGCATTGTTATAAATTAAATTTATGTCTTGATTTTGGGGATCATTGAGTGGAATTAAACTGTAACAGAAATAATTATTAATCCAAAAGGCACTCATTCTGAGATTTCAAAAAAACAATTCTGCTCTCAGAATGACAGGGTTAGTTTCACTGATGACATTTTGGGTTTTAAGTGTTAGCTTAGTTAGTTTAAGTGTTAGTTAGTTTAAGTTTTGAGTGTCTCTGATACACACAATTCAATGCAGGCTTATTTAGTCTTTGACAAAGACATTGGTTGGGTTTTTTTAAAGAAATTCTTTTGAAGCAGAGAATTGACTCAATGTAGATTTTTCACTCCGTTATACATATTAAACCCCATTGATTTGGGTGATGGAAAGAGGTGGAAAGAGATGGAGAGGTGTGGGACAAGGACAATAAGGTTATAAATTTCAAATTACAAAGAGTAAGAGAATATTACCAACCCTTTATTGTCAAAGAAAAGGAGTTTTACTCATGCCCTGGAAAGCCGAGGGTGGGGGTGCCAGTGAATGCCAAGAGAAATTCTCCTCCAAATGGAGGCGAATGGTTCTAGATGAGACATGGGAGTGGTATGAAGGTGGCTGCAGCCCTAAACAATCCAGTAAGGAGAAAACACACACACACGCACGCACATGTGCGTGCACACACACACACTAGACTCTATAGTTAAACAGACCTGGCTTCAAATCTCAGCTCACTCACTTACTAACCCTGATCTTAGGCAAATCATTTAACCTCTCAATTAGTATCCTCATCGGTTAGTATCTTAGGAAGATAATAATAGACTTTTGAAGGTTATTATTAGGTGTAAATAAGACAATTCCTGTAAATGCTCATAGGGCAATGTCGTAAGTACTAGTTCATTATTATGATTGTATTAGGTACCTAGGACTGCTGTAACAAAGCACCACAAACTGGGTGACTTAGAACAACAGCAATGTATTATCTCACAGTTCTAGAGGCTAGAAGTCTTAAATCGAGGTGTTTGAAGGGTTATATCCCTGTGAAACTTATAAGGGGCAGGACCCTTCCTCTTCTAGTTTCTGGGAGCCCCAGATATTCTTTGGCTTATGTCAGCATTGCCCCCCTGTTTTCACACAGCATTTTCCCTGTGTCTCTTCACATAGTTGATTCTCAGGGCATTTCTGTTTCTGTGTCCCAATTCCCCCTTTTTATTAGGACACCAGTCCTATTGGATTAGGGCCTACCCTAATGACCTCATTTTAAATTGATTACCTCTGTAAAGACCCCCTATTTCCGAATAAGGTCACATCTTAAGGTACTGGAGGTTAGGACTTCAACTTATCTTTTTGAGGAGAAGACAATCAACCCATAACAATTATTTACTAAGCTATTTTGCTAGAGACATTTTGCAAGAGATAGGTTAGTAAATAAGTACTTTAAAATTGTAGAATAGGGGTGCCTGGTGGCTCAGTTGTTAAGCATCTGCCTTTGGCTCAGGTCATGATCCCAAGGTCCTGGGCTCGAGCCCAGAATCGGGCTCCCTGGTCGGCGGGAAGCCTGCTTCTCCCTCTCCCACTCCCTCTGCTTGTGTTTCCTCTCTCACTGTGTCTCTCTCTGTCAAATAAATAAATAAAATCTTAAAATAAAATAAAATAAAAATGTAGAATATCCTTCTCTAGTGATTCGTTTTCTGTTTCTTTTTCTTTTTAAAGTAAGGAATACCTCTTGCTTTTTTTCATGTAGAGACTTTGGTATAAAGTAGTGAGTTTCCTGCTCTTAGCTGAATCTGGAATGGCTGGGTGTTGACTTCTGTTATCCATGGTTTGCTGGTCTTGAGGAAAGGAGATCTGCCACAAATCTATGCAGCCAGGCCTGCAAAAGTATATCCCTCAGAAAAAGAGCATATACCTCTATTCTAAACCATTTGTTAATCATATAACAACCTCAATTAAGCTCATCACAACTGTAAGAGAACAGCTCTTCAGTGGAATTTAAATGAGTATAAATTACATACTTATTAATCAAATTGAATTCTTTTCAACCAATTTCTTTTGTTTTCTCCTTAAATGTTTTTAATGAGTAATGTGGCCTTTTTGTTTTCTCTGCCATAACCCTCATTCTAAGCCCATTTTCATCATGAAAGATAATACCCAAACACTATATATTCATCTCTACCTCTTCATATGCTTTACAAAATGACATATTTTTGCCCAAAGCTGGAACATGCCATGAAGATTTGATCTCCTAACACTGCAGTCATGGGTATACCTTTAAAGCCTTCAAATTAGGTAACACAAGAAATAAAAATAGGAATATTTGAGAACAAAACACTGGCCAGTAGAACATACAGTACCTTTATTTACTTATTTATTTTAGGATTTATTTATTTATTTGAGAGAGAGAGAGCACATGCAAGCAGGGGGAGGGGTGGAGGGAAAGGGAGAGAATCCCCACCACACTCCATGCTGAGCAGGGACCCTGACAACGTGGGGCTTGATCTCACAACCCTGAGAGCATGACCTGAGCTGAAACCAAGGGTCAGACGCTTAACCAACTGAGTCACCCAGGTGCCTCAACACCTTTATTTTTTTTTATTCAGGGCTGTACTGATCCACATTCATTTAAATGTGTCAACGACTTCCTCTCAAAGAACATGTAGCAGAGAAAAAAGGTTCATATGCTAATGTGAAGAGAAGAGAGGAATCAAATAGAGACAAAAAATTAGTTAAGTGCTTTACAATTTAACAAGATGAAATTTCAGGCACCAATTTTTTTTGCCCTCTAAAAAGTGCTAGCCAAACGCAACTTCTTGATAGCAGACCCCCCAAAAAGAAGAAACTGTGGACCTACCTCTATTTGTACCTTGCAAGTGATCAGGAAAATGAAATTACCAATCAAATCTTCATAGTAGTTAGCTGAAAACAATATAATCCCTATACTCACTAGGGATACATCTGACCCCAACCCGGGGGCCTGCGGTCATTGCTCATGGGCACAGTAATGGATCAAGGCCACAAGATGGCACTATAAGCAATGGGCTATTGGCGCTTATTTTCATCAGCATCTACTCTAAAAACTGATCTAATCTAAGTGGCTCGAGAGTAAACTGAAAAACTCTGACACTGCAATGCAGAATGAAGATGAGGAAAGATTACATAAATGGAAAGATTACATAGAAAACACACTCCAGATCTTCCACTACACGTAAGAAGCCACTTTAAAGACTCCTATTATTTACTGTGACGAACTAGTTACTTGCAAAATGAAACAAATTCATGAAGATTTTATTATTTGATGGGCTAAAGAAAACTTTTTCAGATGTTCTAAGTTCCTCAGTCTTGCTTATTTTTAAATACATGGCACTAGTGAATTTATAGTTGAAGTGCAAGACAGACAGAAAACTAAGAATTGCTAGTTCACTGGTTATAACCATAACATAAACAAGTTTAGTCATCAAGTCTGTATAATCCGATTGTTTCAGTCAAATAAGTAAGGCAACTGACATTGACAGCTTAGAAAAGTGACCTTCCAGATAAAGAATTCTGAAGCCGATGAGGGACTCTTAAACAGAAGTGCGTGACAAAACCAACTCCCAAAGTAGCATCAATTAGTGAAACACATTAGCAACATATCTTCTCTTTAATACACTGGTACTCATTATTTCCTTCTTAGAAATTCTTTTACTTAGCAGCTATTCAATTGTTGCAGGGCTTAGGAAAAAAAAGTAGTTTTTATAAAAATTTGAAAAGTGCCAGTCACTAGAAAAGATCTACTATAATTTGAGAGTGCCTTAACACTATGCTGATTTTAGACTAGTGCTGAATGGAAGAGTAAGAATGATGCATAGCGAAAATGCATGAAATTGCTTGCTAATCTAAAAATATTGTAACAGTAGGGCAAATGAAAAGTTAGATAGTCCATATATAAAAATCTGGAATTAATAATTTTCTTGTGAAATCAACAGCACATTGTTGCAAGTATGTAGGAATGGCATATGCACACTTTTAAAATTTGGATATAAATTAAGTTACAACATTATATTAGTTACAGGTGTACAACATAATGGTTCCATATTTGTATATATTACCTGTACACTTTTTTAAAAAAAGATTTTATTTATTGATTTGACAGAGAGTGAGAGAGAGAACCAGAGACCACCAGTGGGGAAAACAGCAGAGGGAGCAGGAGAAGCAGGCTCCCCGCTGAGCAGAGAGCCTGATGCTGAGCTCAGTCCCAAGACTCTGAGATCATGACCTGAGCTAAAGGCAGATACTTAACTGACTGAGCCACCCAGGTGCCCCATTATATGAACACTTTTAATTGAGCCAAAGCAAACCCAGAAAGAAAACAAATCAAGGATATACCTGTGTCTCCTTCAAGCGTTTTCAAATTATGGAGTTTTATTCTTATGCTTTTATTGCTGAGTCTACATTAATTTACACCTACTTATATGTTTCAGTCCCCAATTAAACCAAAAGCTCCTTGGCCTTAGTAATCTCACTAATTCTTAAGTCCCCCACCGTCATAATAATAATAATATAATAAAGCCTACCACTTACTAAGTTCTTATTAGATGCTAGGCATTGTGATAAGTAGCTAGCCAAACGTAACTTCTTGATAGTACGTTCTTCTTTACTTCACATAAACCCTGCCAAAAAATCCCATGAGATTAGTACTCATATAAAGAGGAAACAAAGGTATAAGTTAATTTGCCAAGTTTACACAAGTACTGAGTCGCAAAGCCAAGCTTTGAATCCAAGAATACTTTATGCCAAAGTCCCTGGCTTGCCTTGTAGAGCAGAGGTAGAAGCATGATGGTCAGCAGTACGTTGCCTGAGGTCTACCTGGCTCCTAAGTTGCCCAGCTTTATGGTCTTGGCACATTACTCCGGCATTCTGTGTCCCAATTTAGTTGTTATTATACACCCTGCAGTTCGTAAGGTAGAAATTCAAAAAATTCCTGCTGACAGCCTTCCAACTTCTCTCAGGTACCTCCAAACTACACAAATAAGCCCCTTTTGTGAAGCACACTCCAGTTACTCTAATAAATGTACTGGCATTTGATAAGCGGAAATAAAGTGCATATTTGCCATTCCATAGCTGTCCTCCATGGCTTCTGATATGGGACACTGTCCTGTGTCTATTAGCATTTCAGGCTACAGAAGTTCAAGTAGTGCTTCCTTTCTTCAACAAATCTACATGTCAAGCAGGGTTGGCAGTTGAAATGAATAGTGTAGATGGATAGTAAGCCTTTTTGGGAAAATAATCACTCAGAGGATTGAATTTGAACGTACTAAAGCTTATTAATGCATTGCCACAGTTTGTTCCCAAACCAGTTTATGTTACATGGCTAAGAAGAGAGAAGGGAATTGAGAGGGTATTAGTTTGATGGTAGGAGCTTGACTCCCTACTTCCCTGGATGTCTCAGCATGGAAGATGACACAGACATATCTATGGCATGCTGCAAGGTTGTGGCGAGGAAGCCAATACTCCTGCATCTACCTGCTCCCGCTAGCTGTGTTTGGTATTTGCTTACCAACTGTCAATTGTATTTGTTCCCAAACCTGTTTGTGTCAGTTGCATTTCTTATTGTAAGTTCAAATATGTTTTTATAACATAAACCAAAAAAATATGAAAAAAGTAATTATTTTATTTTTTCTAGGAAAATTAAGTTAAAAGCCAGAGAGTTTGATAAAATTGTGCCATCAATAAGAGCTCTCAAGCTATGTATGGATAAAATAGCTGTAAAAAAATTGGAGAAAAATCATAAAAGCCTAGAAGGATTCTTGATTTCTTTAGGTTTCTTCACAAGTTCCTCTTACCTCTAGCTCTATTTTAAATCAAACTGAATGGTCAATCATAGATAATGCGTTATGGGTGCGGTTTAAATAAGGAAAACAAAGTGTTCCTCTAGTTGGTGGATCCACAAAGAAAACACGTGCCCAACAAGATAAGATTATCCAATGAATGTGCATTAATATTTTAAATTAAAATAAAATGTATAAGAGGCATATGATTATTTCAATGAATCTGGGGCTTAACTAACCAATTACCAGTCCTGACCATATCAGATAAAAAGCCTTCTTATATATGATTATGATCCTATTTTTTACCTCATCTAGTACAGTCATTATCTTTCAGATTTACAGAGTACACAATAACTTTTAAATTAACACTGATTTTACTGAAAGAGCTGTAGTTTGATAATGGATTCAAATCTTGGAAATTAAAATTTTAACTTTGAAAGCTGAATATAATACATATAGTGTCCAATTTTTTTCAACATTCCTAAAACTACACCCTTCTGAGTGTGTTTGCAAACAAAGGCAGATTTACCCAGTGATACCTGCTTACATAGTAAAATCTCAGGGATTCCTTGAAGACCCTCTGTCCCCTAACTACACCCCCACCAGCCTACAGATGTCTACAGTGCTATAGTGCATACTATTTTCTTTATTGCCTTCTAAGAGCAGCTTTTCCTACAGTCAGTACTGAGGACACAGAAGACTCTAACCCTCATGGGGAAGAGGAAGGAAAAGGGCAAAGAAAAAGGGCCTCAAAAAGTGTCATTTATAGGGGCGCCTGGGTGGCTCAGTCGTTAAGTGTCTGCCTTCGGCTCAGGTCATGATCTCGGGGTCCTGGGATCGAGCCCCACATCGGGCTCCCTGCTCAGCAAGGAGTCTGCTTCTCCTTCTCTCTCTGCTGTTCCCCCTGCTTGTGCTCTCTCTCTCTGTCAAAAATAAATAAAATCTTTAAAAAAAAAGTGTCAATTATATATTCCAAGTTTCCCCATTTTCCCTAATGCTTGATAAAATCAAGTATTTTCCCAAGTATTCCACTATCACAGAACAACTTACAGAATCACTATTCTGAGGAACATCCTGTATGAAATGTTTACATTTGAACCAAATATTCCTTATCTATAAGTACAACGATACACAGCAAATTGGGTAGTCATATAAAACAGAGATGCCAGATACGAAGGTGTCTAACACAGTTACCCACTCAGTAAATGTTAGTTTCACATCCCTGCATGAGCTATTTTTTTCTCATCAGAAATAAACAGATGTTTTATTTAACTGCTAGATGAATAGAAAATGGAGGGGGAAAGAGAGAAGATAGACTGTTGTCTCTAGAATTATTTTGTATGGAAATAAATACTCTATGTGTAACTATTGCATTAAAAAGATAAGGTCTACTTTCTTATAGAACTTTAGAAGAAATTACTCTGTTGTGTTTTAATTTTTATCATTTACTATATGTTTTCATTTTTTTGCTTAATACTTTACTTTGTGTTATTGCAAAAAGAACTAGGCAAAACTCTTTTACTGGCTTTTCAATGACTCTAGAACATTCCCTCAGAGAAGTTAATGCTTTTTCCTCCATTGTCACAGTTCATCCATTAAAAGCTGAGCAGCTGTGTAAAATTAGTCACTAGTGAGAAGAGTAACTACAAACATAATTTCTAGTGAGTTAAGTATGAGAAGTCGCTGGGTGCCACCACTGCCACATACCAAATCTTGCGAGGCAATGTTTTCTCAGCTCTTCTAAGTTTTGTGAGAATCTTTACTCTAAAGCTCTAACTAATTAAAGCAAATCGGGTCTGGAGCCATAAACAAAAGAATGACTTTTAGCCTTCTATGATATTCCCAAGAATTTGAGAATGTCACCTATACCCATTCTCTCAATGGAGTCACCTCTCAATGCCTCCATGGATTCACTTGACCCTGAGGCTGGCACAAATAAAAAACTCTTGGATCTACCTGGTGAAACTTCTCAGAAAAAGGAGTTTGCTTCTACTATATAAAGGAGGGTAAGCTATCATCATCCACCTTGGAACTTCAGGGGTTTCCTTAAAGTTGATTTTCTGCGATGCCATACGCAGAAGTTATCTATTCTATTATTGCTTTCTAAACCCTGTAGATTGAAAGCAAATCCCTCTCTCTCTCTCTGTATTTCCAGACCAATGAGCTGGGCCAGCTTCCCGGGCATGTGACCAGTGCAGTCACACAGCACCCCATGCTTAGAAGAGTGCTAAGCTTAGTTTAAAGCACCTTATTGTCACAGGCTCAAAATTCTTAATACTTTTTTAACTAGGGGCCCAGCATTTTCATTCTGCACTGGGCCCTACAAATTCTATTGTTGGCCCTGCCACAGAGTCTGAACTGTCTAGGCCTATTCCCATGTGGGAGCCCATGCTCTCTTCATGTCTGTGGCTCTGGGATTAAGACAAGAATTAGTGCTGGAAGTCAAAAGGGTAAGTCAAGCTGAGGTTCATGGAGAGCAGCTGTGGAGAAAGCCTATTCTTAAAACAAATGTGCAGGCGAGAGATATATTGAAGTTAGAGTCTCTGAAATCTTCTTGAGGTCTTCGGTAGCCCCATTATTTTATCCTTGCTCAAAACTAACCAAAGTCTTCACATACACCAAGGATAGTGTATCACTTCTGCTTGCAAAATTTCAGTGTGATAGACAGGATGGCAAAATAGGCTCGCCTGCTGAACTTTGGTGAGCTCAGAGTCTGATTCAGTTGTTTTGCACAGCATGCTACTAAGTGGTCCTCAGTATCCATCAGACAGTCTAAAGCAATCAATAGCCTTAGTGCCTCTATTACATCAGAAAATACATAAGAATGACAATTTGAGCTTCACTCTGCCTCAAGAAAGATACGCCACAGTTCACTAGAGATGCGGAATGCTGTTTCTTAAAGCAGTATCAATCCTTGATGTGGTTATGAGAAAAAGCTTTTAGTCATAGCACAGAATGAATGAAGTTCAGAGGAATACTCTGCTCAGGGCTAAATCTTCCTACGACACCCCAAGGCAAGCTATAAATAAGAAAGGAAATGAAAGCTCATTTCCTCTGTAAAACAGAGGATTTTTTTTCCTCTGAATTCCTTCATGCACAAATCAGGGATTTCTTAAAAAAAAAAAAAATCAGGGATTTCTGCTATTTACACGGTGGGGAAGTGGATCTACTAACTGATCTACTAGGGCCAAAATCCTAATAGTAATACTTATGCATTAACAAGTTTCTTCATTATGTTGATGAATTTCACCACTTCAAGAGAGCAGCTTTCCTGGTTGGTAGATCACAAAATGTTCTATCTCACTGAATAGTGTTATTTGTCCTGTGTATTCTCATGAGTCACTGCCTCCGGTCTGAAAGTCCTTCAACCTGAGACCTAGGAGCATCTGTCTCAATACTAGGAGTCACTAGAATATTCCAGCCCCACCCCATGCCAGAAAGATGGTGGATCAATGACACATTCTGGTCAAGACTGAATGTAGTCAGAAATTACCATCACATTCAAGCAGCTTGTGGCCCTTATGTTTCCCAAAATCTGCATGAAAAAAAGAGCCCTAGAGAACTTCCAGCTCATCACCTCATCTGGCAATAAGACTTCTATTCATATCCCAATATTTCCCATCAGTTGCCTCAAATCCTTTATGGAACAAGATAGAGAAGGAGCGACGGAGGAGAGAGAGAGAGAAAATCAACTGTGTGACATTTTGATCCAACCTAAAACATACACTACTACAGTTTCAGCTTTGAAAAATTATGTTTATATATTATATTTATAAGCAAAACAGACATTCTTTCTCTGGTGAACTTCATCCCAGCACCAATGGAGATAGGTGAAGATGGGGGTAACTTAACCTAGTACAAACTATATATGCTTAGTAACCATGCACTCATCTCAGAAGGAAACATGAATTATTCCAATCAAATAACAGTTAATGAGAATTCACTTGTGTCTTGAGTTTTCTGCATCTCAGACATTGCAATTCCACCTTTAAAGTCACAATGGTGACACTTTTGCCTTTTAAATCATGTGGTTGATCAACAACACAACTTATGGTTTTTACTGTAGAAATTTAGAGCAGTGATTTTCAGAGTTGTAAGTTTCTGACAGGACAGTTTGAAAATATATTTAGAATATAATATAGCTTTGTATTTGGAAATGAAAATATATGTATTGTTTGCATAAAACAAACTGTAGAAAGGGTCATCCAGTAATATCTTGTTGGCCAGTCAAGATAGCACTCTTGTAGATTCTTATGAGGGCATGAGTTTTTAAATGCTGCAAAATATCTACCTAAAGGAAAAGCATTATCTTCTTCCTATAAGTTTCCCGAGTTTCCTTTACAATTGGGTATGTATTAGAGATGTGGGGGAAGGACATTTGGGCCATAATAAAATCTCTTATTGTCAGCTTCAGAGTGCACAGGAGACCATAATTAAATTTCTAACTCTTCTGTAAATAACACATTACACTTAGAGTAAAACTTATTTTTAATAATGCTTTTGGGGAAGTATCTGATAACCCTTTGGAGGCTTCCCAATTATAGTAGACTAAGCAATATTTTACTGCTTTTTCCTTAAATTTAAAATAATATGCCTAAATAATCTTAATAAAAATAGTAGAGTTAGAAATAGAAGGGGCACCTGGCTGGCTCAGTCGTTAGAGTGCTCGACTCTTGATCTCGGGATTGTGAGTTTGAGCCCCACATTGGGTGTAGACATTACTTAAAAATAAAATTTTTAAAAAAACTAGTATGAAAAAGCTATAGATCAATCCCATTTATCAAGTGGTAACTGAACCCAACAATATATAAAAACAATAATACACAGCCAAACAAGATTCCTTCCACAAATAAAAGCAGTACAAACCCAAAGTTTAAAAGTTTCCAAACAGTATATAAATTAATAAAGTAGAAAGTAAAAATTGCCCAGAATTGGGGTGGCGGCTAAAGGTAGAACAAGATTCCAGAGTTCTTATGGCTTTAATTCTGACAAAATACCTGCATCAAAAACGTTTGAAACAAAATGTTTATGTAGTGAGATGATAAAGAGAAGCTACTAAAATATTCCTACCATTTATACTAACAACTCATTGTTCATCATCCATGAAGAACTGTGATTCATACTATTTGTCTTTCCAACGAACCTGTGCCTCCTACCTACTCAAAACCCATTTTCACGGATATTTTTTATTTCTTTTTTTAAAGATTTTATTTATTTATTTGAGAGAGAGAGAGAATGAGAGATAGAAAGCACGAGAGGGAAGAGGGTCAGAGGGAGAAGCAGACTCCCTGCTGGGGAGGGAGCCCGGGGGGGGACCTAGATCCGGGACTCCAGGATCATGACCTGAGCCGAAGGCAGTCACTTAACGACTGAGCCACCCAGGCGCCCTATTTCTTATAGTTTTTAATGTAGTTTTTAACTACATTCCATACAGTTTTACTTCAGAGGTTCCGTTTACTCTTAAATACATTGTGTTAACTATCAAAAATCAATGATCACAGTAGATAGTTTAATAGTTGTAGCCCCCTTTTAAGGTTCTTAAGCCATGCAGACCACTGATTTGCATACCAATTTTTTGAAGATTCCTCAGTTTGCCATAAAATTGCTCTATCCAAATATCAGCTTAAGAGTGTCAAAACTATGCCAGTCTAGAATCTCACGTAAGTATTTTGATGTGATTCCAGCATGACTGAGATTGTCAAAGGACATGACAATACGTACTTTACTTCAATATTGGCTGGAGAACAGAGATTCTTTTTTTTTTTTTTTTCTCATTCTCAGCTCTTGCAGCTGAAATGTGTAGATGATTCTCCACAAATCCTTTTCACTGTGGAGCAGAAACACTGCAGGCTCCTACATCTGTGAGAAGACAGGCAAAGAGCTCTTGGGATACATTATACCACAGACATACTAATTGCTTCTGGGGACATTCTTCAATCAGGATTTTCCTACCCATAAAATGAGGTTCCCTGTGTGGTGTTGCTCACCAGAGGACCAGAGTTGAACTCTGTCCATTGGCAGCCAAATATCAGTATGGTATAGAGTAAAGCCCAGGAACACTGGAGTTTGAAGATACAGATTCAACTCTTAGCTCTGTCATTTTCTAACTGTGTAACCTGGGGCAAATAATCTGAAATCTCTGAACTTTTTTTTTTTAGTTGTAAAATGAAAGTTTGAAGAAAATAATTTCTCAAGTATCTTTGCTTTCTATAATATTCATACATTCAGAGCAGATGGTTCTTAATAATTTTCCATGAGGATTTATCAGATAAGATTCTTATGTCGCCTTTATCTCTTTAACAACTCATTTTTCATCATCTGTGAAGAACTGTGATTTCATTGTTATGATCCTCTATTTCCTACTGATTAGTTAGCTGTACTCTGTGGCATATTAAATGGCATAATTTCTACAATTAACCCAATGGGTACTCTTTACTCTGAGCTCTCCTCTTTCTAAGTAGTGGGAATAGTCAATGCACTGTTTACAAAAAAATGACAAGACAGGCAGAAGGAGAGGAAAGCACACTGACGTCCCAATTCCACTATTAATTTCTTGCTAGATGAGACAGACTTCAGTCACCTCATCTGTAATAAAAAATTTAACAACTGTCTTACCTATCTCATAAGAATATTGACAGAATCATATGGGTTAAATATGTGTGAAGATTAAAGTCTCTGCAAATGTAAATTCTGCTGTTATTATAATGATTGATGCTGCCAATAGCTTTTAAGATAGTAAATGGAATGAACTGGCATGTATCCTACCATATTCCAGTTGACTGTCTTGCTAAATATAGCACCAGACCACAGGTCTATCTGTTGGATAAGCTCTCTGCCTTTAGTGCCCATAACAAGTTCAGTACAAACATTTTAAATCATTGAACATGAAGAGCAGAGAGTATTTTTCCAAAGTATTTTTCTGGGAATAATTGTGAAGGATCATCTTCCAGGTGAATGGCTGTGACCTTGTACTTCCAACACAAATAGAACTATGTTTCCTATGCTGGTCCTAGTGAAGATGTAATTTCAAGGAGAATGACTTATTACTCTGTGCATGGCAGGGGGAACAATAACGCTTGCTTAACCCAATGATCTGTGCATAATCTTCCCCCTGGCAACAATTTGAAGACAAGAAAGGAAGAAACCGTTTGGTTTCCAGTTTTCTTCTACTTAAGAAATCCATGCTGCAAACCAGAGGTTTGCCATAATTTATACAGTTTTGCTTTCAACTGGATGGATCTTCAAAGCTAAAGCAACAGAAACTCCCATGGCAACAAACCACAAGTATCAGAACCGAATCTTAAAACGGTGGTCATTCAAGATCTAGAGTAAAATGAATTTATTGTCAGTCTTAAAGAGACAATAATTCCCATCACCTTATATCAGAAGTTAAAAGAATAGTAACAGCAAACTCCCATTACGTCTCATGACTATCCAAATCATGAATGTATCATGTCAAATTGTTAAATTGAGGTTTTGAAATAAATCTAGAGCCAAACACAACAAGGAGCAATGGACACTTAAAGGTTCATCCGAAGATTGTGATTCTCTGTCTTCATGACAGGGGAGAATAATTCACAGCTTATTTTAAAGGCACATTTTGGGTTTGGAAATAGAAAGTTGGACAAAATGCCTAGAACAAATTTCAGTTTTTCACTGAGAAATCATGACAAACAAAACTGATGTCACTATTAAAGGATTTGCAAGATTAATTAGAAACACGTTGCTTTTTGTTTTGTTTTGTTTTTTTAAGAGACAGAAAGAAAACAGATATGGGTAGGTTTGGGAAATGAAGTATACCAAATGATCAAGCACTAAAGATGGAGTTAAGACTTCCCAGATGCCATGGTGGACATAATTACCCAGTGCTACAGACTACGTGGCAGCTTTAAAGAAAAGATATTGATTTCCCAGTCACTTATATGCCATAGAAAGCGATTCTTCCAAAACACCAAACACACTTTTCAGACAGATAAGCATGCTCCAGCCTTCTGATAGTGTCAATTAATTCAGAGGAATCATTTTAAATTCTCTCCAGTGAGAGAGTTTTGTTATTGCATTTAGTTTCATTTAAACCCCTCTCAAGAACTGTGTTTAATAGACTTTCAGAGCATCTCTGGGCAGCTCTAACTTACATAACCTCATTTTTCAAAAGTGTTCATTACTTTCTCCCCCTCTTAACATGCTCTCACTTCAGCTCAGGGCCTCCCCGGGGGAACTTTGCTGCCTCCTTTGGTAATACAGTGGTGCCTACCTTTGAGACTTTTTCTCATTTCTAAATGGAGTGTGCGGAACATGAAGGGGGTGGGGACAATGCTCCTATTGTTGCTGATTGGCAATGGAATCAGAATCTGCCAGCGCAAATAGCCTACAATCATATCTAGCCAGGATATTATCCAGGGCACATGTGGGAGAAATAAAAGGAAATAATGGAAAATGACAAAAAGAAATGGCTTCATGTCTACCTCCGATACAGAAAAAAAAGAAAAGGAAAAAATAAATACAAGTATATTTTTAAAATCAATATATTATTTAAAATAAAAATTATGAAGTATGCTATCAAGTCACCTTATATTCTATTTGAAATTCTCCAAGAATATAATGTAGCTTCATTTAAACAGCATACTCCATAATTTTGCTAAACAAAAAACCAACCCTCTAAGCTAGAGATAATTCAGTGGAACACCTCACTTCTCTGCTCAGTGAAATTGAACACTATTTGCAAATTCTGACTTGCAAAAAGCAAAAGAAAGCTACAGTTAGACTTATCCTCACCTCCTTTTCAACCTCAGGAGGGAAAAAAAATACATTAAAAACATAAATGTAAAATGTTTTATTTGTCACTGAAACACAAAAATGAAATAAAAAGAAAATATTAAATCATCTACTTAATAGTTATATGTATACAAAGCCATCATTATTTTTTAATATACTCTTTTCAATATTATATTATATTTTTTAATCACTGTCTAGCTTGTTAGTGTTTTTATTTTTCTTATGGACATAAAACTCAAACTTGGTTACGGATACTTAGAAAAGGCCAGAATGCCTCTAGCAATGTAATTTAGAAATTATGTTTTACTCAGTCACATGCTCTCCCTGAAATCTATTAAATATGCAGAATCTCACATTTTATTTAACCAACCATGCATGTACATCAGGTGTATTCATGAGTCTCCAAAGTGAAGATGATGTAATAGGAAAATAACGAACAGCCACCAAGCATTCCAACACGCCATAAGAAGATGGACAGGCAGAGACGATGCCCAGCTCTGTCACTTACAAACCAAGTAATCCTGGACACATTATTAAAATCTCTTACATTTAGTTTTCCCATCCATAAAATGAGGATGATAATAATTACCCACAGGGTTGTTGGGGATTAAATGATTAAATTAGGTAATGTATGCAGAACACTTACCACAGAGTAGACAATAAATGGTTTTCTTTATTCTTGTTTTCTTTCTAAGAAAAAAAAAAACACTGAGAGGTACTCCATGCTCTTTTATGTCTAAAATTTGCTTTTTCTTTAACAAAGATAATGTGAAATTCTGTGTGCCCCACCAGCGGGGCAGGTTTAATATGCCACTGAGGAACAGACAGTTGTCCTATCAAGAATTCACCCTCTACGGATAATCAGAAAGCCATACTCCAAATGTGGTTATTACAAGGGCTCCAGAGAGTTTTGCCTGCCATTAATAGCATGATGCTTTGCCAATGTTAAAAATGGACTTTCGCTGGTGAAATTAATAGCTAATTAATCAGCACAATGGATATTAGATATGGATGGTAATTACTGAAATTAGTGGTATGCAGGATATGTATATTGGTAATAATATTCTAGAGACATCCCCCCAACCTTTGTATTAATAAGGTATAAAAATCTAGCAAGTTCCAAACTTGTATCCATAGGAATGGAGCCTGAGGCTGTCCAATCCTGCCATTTGGTCAAAGGATTCTAGTTGTCTGATTTCCACCACAAGAGCAACCAGATTCTGCTTCTGAGATATTGCGAGTGGTGTTTTGATCACTTAACATTAAGAGAACTTGGACTTCATAAAGCTTACTGAACAGTGTCTGTACTATTTGACCTGACTTGCCAATAAGTCTTTGTTTAAATAAATGTCTTTATATGCAGCAGAATTTGGTCTGAGATCACCTTTCATTAAAACCAAGTAGCAAAGTTATAGGATAGTTAGTAGTTAACTCCTACTTACTGCAAACTTTTTGGCAACTATTATGATGTACCTAGGTGCTATTATGAGCAACCTAATAGTTGTGTGTGGCCCAACTGGCTTAGGTCAGTTTGGTTCGTGCTAGTCTTTTTTTCTTTTTATATTTTTTAAGATTTATTTATTTATTTTAGAGAGAGAGAGAGGAGAGTGTGTGTGTGAGCAGACTCCCCACTGAGCACAGAGCCCCACGCAGGGCTTGATCTCACAATTCATGAGATCATGACCTGAGCTGAAACCAAGGGTCCGACACTTAACCAACTGAGCCACCCAGGTGGCCTAGTCTTTTCTCTAATTAAAAAAATAAATTAACTTAGATCAATGGTTAATTCATTCCTTGTGGAGTACATACACACACAGAGTAAATCAAAGGAGTGGAAATAAAGTGAAATTAGAAATCAAAAGAATGCAATTTTTTTTTAAGATTTTATTTATTTATTTGACAGAGAGAGAGACAGCCAGAGAGGGAACACAAGCAGGGGGAGTGGGAGAGGGAGAAGCAGGCTTCCCGCTAAGCAGGGAGCCTGATGTGGGGCTTGATCCCAGGACCCTGGGATCATCACCTGAGCCAAAGGCAGATGCCTGACTGAGCCACCCAGGTGCCCCAAAAGAATGCAATTTTTAAAAAATTTTAATGTTGAAGGTTGTAAACTTTCAGTAAGTTGACATATGGCGCATCATAAGTAACACCATTTTCTGGAGATAAAAATGGGTCAAATTTATCATGAGCTTTAAAAATAAATGTCCCACCAATAACCACCTGAAAGGATGTTCAACATCATTAGCTATCAGGGTAAGGCAAATCAAAACCACAATGAAATACCACTTCATATCCACTAGGATGACTGTAATCAAAAAGACTCATAATAACAAGTATTGGCAAGGAGGTGGAGAAATTAGAACACTCATACACTGTTGGTGGAAATGTAAAATAGTGCAGCCATTTTGGAAAACAGTCTGGTAGCTCCTCAAAAGGTTAAACATTAGAGCTATCATATAACTCAGCAATTCCACTCCTAGGTACATATCCAAGAAAAATGAAAACAGGTATGGAAATGTTCACAGCAGCATTATTCATAATAGTCAAGAAGTAGAAGCGACCCAAATGTCCATCAACTGAGGAATGGATAAATAAAATGTGGTGTATCCATATAACGGAATTTTATTCCACCACCAGAAGAAATGAAGTAACACTGATACATTTTGCAACATGGATGAATCTTTGAAAACATTATGCTAAGTGGAAGAAGCCTGTCACTGAGGACCACATATTGTATCATTCCATTTATACAAATTGCCCCAAATAGGCAAATCCGCAACGACAGGAAGTACTTTGATGGTTGCCTAAAACTGAGAGGGCTGGCGGCAAATGAGAATGACTGCTGATGGATATGGGGTTTCTTGTGGGGTGATGAAAATTTTCTCAAATTGAGTGTGGTGATAGTTACACATCTCTATAAATATACTAAAAACCACTGAATTGTTGCTTTAAATGAATGAATTGTATGGCATGGAATTATACCACAATACAGCTGTTGTAAAAATTACTAATATTCAAGCTCCTTGACCCAGTAACCCTAAGCATCAGTTTGAACTATAGAAAATTACCAATATTTTTGACTTACAAAACAGCAACTTAATCTAGCTATCCTAAGATGGAATCCAAGGTTTATTTATAAAGAAGTTCATTCACTGTAATTTTATTAGAACATGATATTTTTTTAAGAGTTATTTATTTGAGAGAGAGAGAGAGTGCATGAGCAGGCGCAGGAGCAGAGGGAGAGGGAGACTCCTCAAGCAGACTCCCCACTGAGTGCAGAGCCCACAAGGGGCTCGATCCCAAGACCTTGAGATCATGACCTGAGCAGAAATCGAGAGTGAGCCACTCAACCAAATGAGCCACTCAGGAGCCCAGAACATGATTTTGGAAACAACCTAAATGCTGAGGGGGAAAAAATGATTAAATAAACTATTGTATAATTACATGATAGAACATAATGCAAACATTTAAATTACCTCCTTGAAGAAGTGCTTAAAGCATGACAAAATACCAGGTATCATGCTACATGATGCAAATTTGGAAATATACCTTCATTCATAGGCCAAAATAAATAAATATAAAGAAATACACCAAGAATATTAACAGAATTACTTCTGAAAATTAGCATTATAGGTGATTTTAGTTTTCCCTTTATTTTTGTACTTTGTAAATTTTCTGTCATAGGCTTGCACTACTCTTATAATTAGAAAATAATCTTTCATAAAAGGAAAGGAAAATAAAACAAGAAAGACCTAGATGCCTAATTCAAAGATAGCCAAATGTACTTGGAATTCTACTAACTTTCACTTTTAATCAAAAAAGAATTCGACCTAAGTTTTCAAAATTCCAATTCAAGTATTTCAGCCTCTAAGGCGAAAAGAAGAAACCCTGCTGTTTTATTCAGACAGTAACACAAAACCAATTATTCAAAGACAGTCTTAATCTGTCTTAATTTGAAAGCTTTGCTAACCAAGAATCCAACAACACCCTGTTCTAGTTCTTTAGAAATAATTCTTGCCAACAAGTGCTTATTTATTTCTGATCTGCGGATTGCATATCATCCTCCCTTGTCCAAGCCATGTACAAGTCAGAGATAGAGTTTATAGAGTTTTTTGTCATTTTGCACTTCTAGAAGTGGCTTGACTAATAAGAATATTTCATGTCCTGCCAGCTAGTAAAAGCCATAGGTGTATTATCAGTACCTGAAAATCAGAATGCACTGAACTCCTCTCAGGCCCTGACCTTTCCCTCCCAGATGCCCCAGAGTCCTGTCCATCCAGCTATATATATCTATAGCCTGGCAGTGTCAGGTTTAAGGTTGTCAGGTCTCTTAATATCCCCAGTTCAGTTGATGGTAGCTTGATACCTTGATTACAGTGTGATATTCATGAGCAGATGCAGCACAAAGATACTTGAGGTAAGCACAATAAAAAGACAACACTTTCTTGTACTTCAAGTTTAGTGCCTAAGGCAGCCTAGAGGGACACACACTTTACATGAACACCTGGAGTTTAGAGGAAAAAAAGAAAGAGATTCAGTTGAAGAGTCCAACACAATTTATCATAGGTATTTGAGAAGGAGTTTTGGATCAAATCTCGCTCCCTAGTAAAAGACACTATTTTATCATGAGCCCTTTTGATATTACCTAGCCTTAATAAAGCACACTCATATAAATAGAAACTACAGAAAATATTATTTAATTATCTAATTTATAAAAATTATACATCTAATCACTACTTAAAGTTATGTTATATACTCACATATTTACTTTGTTTATTGTCTATTTTTACCACAAGAATTAAACTAGGAGAGAGGAGGAATTTTTGTCCATCTTATTCATCAGTTTAACTCCAGTACTGGGAAGTGCCTCAAAAATAGTGTCTACTAAGTAGAAACTCAGTCAGTATTGAGTCAGTGAATGGTTCCTCCACACAATGGAACATTATTCAGCTGCTAAAAATGATGTTCGGATCAACGATCACTCAAAATCGTCTCCATTTGTCATTGGAACAGTTATTGCCATGTAAATTATTTAGTTCATTTATTTCATGTTCCTGCTATTTCATGTTCTTGCTAAATGCAAGCCACCCTCCAAGTTTTAGCAAACTATATGGAAAGAGATAGAAAGAAGGATGCTGTATCTAAGCACTTATCATTTCCTTGGTAACTCTTAGAAATATAAAAAAAAAGAAACTAAGAAAGCAGGAAATTACAAATGCCAGCATTATCAGTCATCTGAAGACATCAGAATTTCTGCAAGGGGCCTGCAAACTTACAGGCATACCAAGCATTATTTGCATCTGAAATATAAAATGCACCATGTAGGCACTGCTCTTCATTTTGTCAATTGTTGTATTACTAGTTTTTTTTACTTCCTGATTATCTGGTCACTATATATTTTCTAAATTAATTGTTAGTTAAAATCCAACTGCAACCATTGGGAACATCTGAAAAAATGTTACACTATAAAATATTAGAACCACTATTAAGAACAAACAATAATCACTTTCGGAATAGTGTCTCCTTAAATCTGAGACGTCAGACTTGGACTTAAATCTTAGAAAAGGATAAAGAAGAAGAGGCTTTTGTGCAGTTAGATATGAATATAAGTCAAGCACAAGACCAAATATGGGACAGAGTGACCACTTTTCGTTGAATGTGAACCCCTAAGATGGTCCCAACAGGTAGACCTGCCTTCTTACCCCAAAGTTAGACTGCCTAAGGAAGAGGCAGAGAATAGAGCTAGAAGTCTACAACAATATTTCTCCAATAGGAAAAATTCCCTGACGTTTAACCTAAGTTCTGACACAGACTGTGTTGGTAATGGTTTTACTTTAGATCTTCTTTGTTTCTGAACCTCTCGGTCAGATATAGTCCAGGGAATACATTGAACATGAACAAATGAGTCTCTGAAGCTCTTGTAGTTTCACAGTGATCATATGGGACCTGGGTAATAGCTGTTAGAAGGCAAATAGTGCAGTGACTAGCCAGTTTAAATGTAAAGTATTGCAATCAACAACTTAGGAGATTTCATCCAAATTTTTCTAGGACTGAAATTTTATTGATCAAGTATAACTTGAAATCAAGAGCCATCTGCCAGGACATCTAAATCCTAAAATTATTATTATTATTATTATTATTACTATTATTAGGGGGGAGAGCATGGGGGGAGGGGCAGACAGAGAGGGAGAGAGAGAATCTCAAGCAGACTCTGCACTGAGCACAAGCCTGACATAGAGCTCAATTTCACGACACTGTGTTCATGACCTGAGCCAAAATTGAGTCAGATGCTTAACCAACTGAGCCACCCAGATGCCCCTAAACATTGATTTTTTAATTATAATTTTATTGCCATAGTTTTGAAAATCTAACTTAATTGGAATATAGGTAGAAAAGCAGGGAAAATGAAATAAGAATACAAAGGCCACTTCTTACAATTAGTTAATTCACTGCTCATTTAGCATTTGAGTATCCAAAAGACAACAGAGCATTAATAGAAAACACATAAACTTGCCTGGCGGAATTGCAATACCACTAGCCATGTATACAAGAGATTTTTCAAAATAACAACTATTTAAAAAGTACTTGTTGAAAACTACCTTTGTGTAGAAACTAACTCTTTAGAAGATGACAGAAAAAAAGCTGATTTTATTAAACTGACTAGTTGTTCAGGGATTGGCTATTATGGCAGAACTAAAGCTTACAGCCAAAGACTTAAAAAAAAAAATCAATCTTATGCCAGTCAAATTCCATGCAAGTTACACATCTGTGAGCTGCATTCAGTCTTCTGGGACCCCCAATTTGTCACCCCTATCAGCAAGACATATTCAATTTCCCTCCTCCTCACCAAAATGAATTGTAATACCTTTTGCACCCTTGACATCTCACCAGGATCCTAAACATTAGCCTTTGCACAATCAGGAACAGCTTAAAAATGTAAAGCCAAGAGCTTATCAAATCCTTCCCATTACTTGGCTGGAAGTTTCAGGCCTGTTGTCAATAACAAAACTCCAGCTTCTGTAAATCTCATTAGCATCATTTGTGCACCATCCTCAACACCAACTGGCAGGGCAGCGTCACCCATAACGAAGTCCTGGAATGTGGCCAGTCCCAGTAGCCAAGCTCAGCTGGCTGCATCCCAGCTCTGCAGGGTGTCTGAACATGCTGGCATGAAGGAGAGCAACAGGATGGCTGAACATTCTGAATTATGAGCTGGAGAGAGGTGACCACACACTAAAGAAACCCTGCTGAGATTAGCTGGAGAACTTCAAGCCACAGCTGCTTATATGTCAGCTGTTGGAAAGTGAATGCAATAGACATCATCTTTATGCAATACTGCAATAAGAAATGGCTCCTTTGGGGACCAGGTATGGGCAAACTGGGAAGGGCAGATAAGAGCCCATGTTCATTGCCATATTCCAGGTTTCATCTGGCCTGCCCCTACATCTTGATAGATAACCAGTGTTTGCTCCCCATTCAGGTCTCATTTTATTCTGCAAAATAATGCCTCTCTTTACTCACCCAAGAATAACAAAGTGATAAATTAATTGGATGAAAGGAACATAGTCATACCACCTAAATCAGCTAGCTTATACGTATCACTGAAAATTAGGGACATTTGCTAGAAATCCACGAAGTGAACCAGGAAATTACAAGTATCTCCCTTGTATGATCTGCCTTTGTGTGCACTTACAATGTGAATTACAGAACTAGTAATTTGTCAGTATGTAATTTAAATTATTAATATGTGCCTATGGTAGACTGTTATTTCACACAAAACTTTAACCACTGTTGATAAAATTACTGCTATTATGCAAGAACTTTAAAGAGTATGATGATTTTAAAGTCATTAAAAGTGAAGTTTTTAGGCAGGGTCTGGATGACCATCTCTCAGGTAAAGATTCCTGCATTGGATGAGGGCAGGGTTGGTGGGAAATTATCTTGACCTTTCCAGGCTTTTCCATCAACTTTATGTGATACGGCACAGCCACTAAAATATAGGCATAAAATTTTCGAGAAACACAATACGATCCTATGCACAATTGTGTTAGATATACAAATGGCCCAGAAATGAATATACCACTTTTAATTTTCAATTTGTCCCAGGCAAATAATTTACTGATTCTCATATTGCAAAATATTTGGAATTACACCAAACACAACACAGCTGATACTCTCCAGAAGTTGACATTTTAAGATATCAGGACATACAAATCATATTATGCTAAATGTGCAATAAATTTATCACTACCCATACAAATGATGACATAGCAGTTATGTGTATAAAGTAAAATAACAAATAAGGTTCAAATTATTTTAGTTCTACTTTGAAATAGATGACAAGATTTCATGAAGTTCATTTACTGGTAAGTGCTACCTTAAGCACTTTACATCTCTATCTATTTTATCCCTCACCACAACAGTATTACAGAGATTCTGAGGCTAAGAAAAATTGAGCGACTTGCTCAAGGTCACTCAGCTAATAAGCAGCAGGGCAAAGACTTGAACCTGCTTCGAAGGCTATCTGATCTGGCGCCCCCTACCTACCACTGAGCACGGGCCTTCCAGTTCCCTTCCTTTCTTTACTTGCAGGCAACACTGAAACTTCTGTTGCTTAAATTATACTGGTGAGTGTGGGAGGAGGTTGTTTGAAGCCGGCTGGCAGGCTGCGGAAAACTAATTTGAGTTTAAAAATGGGGACTGAGCAAAGCTGGTAGGGCTCTGCAAAAAAGAGGTGTGGGCAAGCTACTACTATTGTAAATAGGTTCAGTATTCCCGAAAGCTATCTGTATCTTGGAATGAGAGCTATAAAACTTTTCTTGCCCTTTGACTCAGTAATTTCAGTCTTTGGAATATACCCCAAGGAAATAACACAAAAGAAAAAGGTAATTTGTTCAAGATGTTCATTCAGGGGCTATTTTGAATTAGTGAAAAACTGGAAATAACCCAAATTTCCAGTAATAGGACAATGACTAAGCAAACTAGGCCATGTAGAAAAAGAAAAAGAAAAAAACTTCATAATCCCTAATAATGGTAAATGTAGACTACATTCACATGTGGACATATATGTAAGAAATAACTCTAAAAAGTAGAATACAAATTAGTATAAGCATAGTCTTATGCCGAGACTTTTCTTTTTTACTTGTGCCAAGTAAAATACTCTATGCATTAATAATCACGCAAGAGAAATGTGAATTTATAAAGACATATAAGCCTCATTTCATGTTGTAGCTCCAATAGTGGAACAGGTATATAGGCTGTCATTAATAAAAACTTGTAGACAACTTATATAGAGCTAGTTTTTAAACAGAGACCAGACTGTACCTCACATGTATTAATGTGCTGTCAGTGAGAGCTAATTTTTTACGAGGACTTACTATGTGCTAGGCGCTCTTCCAAGTTCTCTCCCTGTATTCTCTCATATAATCCCCCTATAATCTCATGAGATAGGTATTATTATTATCATCTCTCTTCCAAGAGGAGGAAACTGGAGCACAAAACAACTAAGCAACTTGCCCAAGGTTACACAGCTATGGCAGAGATGGAATTTCAACCAGGGTAGACTATTGCTATGGCCTATATGGGTCATTATGTCACAACATCTTCTCTTATTTGAAACAAGTCTCTAGCTCTTGTTCTTTCCCATTAATCATTTCTAGATTTTGTTTTCTGCTTTTCTTCTTCACCACTTCTGTTTTGTTTATAATATATAGAATCCTTGCAGGAAAAAACAATAACCAGATATAGAAGTTGAGATAAAATACTCTCCATCTAGTGTCACCTGCATGAGCATAATCAACTTGCCCTAACTGGTAAGACTTCATCCAAGAAGTAAGACTAAAGTAGGGTTTTTAAATCAGGTGAGGGAATTGTAGAGGCTGAAAAATAAAATGCAATTGTGGGCACATGAGATAACTGCAAAGGAGAAAAATATAACACATGGAACAAATGTGATACTCAAATGACATTGAATCTAAGAAATAAGTTGCCTGAGGATAAGTGACAAATATAGAAGAACATTTCAAACTCTTGGGAAAATGATAATTTAAAAAATAAAAATTTATGTTTTATATTTACCTAGCTTCTTATATTTTACAAAGTATTTGTAATTTATGATCTTATTTAATTCTCATGCTGTAAATGGTGAATAGTATAGTTGACAGGGGAGAAAAAGGAGAGTCACAAGATTAAGTGTCTCACCCAAAGCAGGCCCATTTGTCCTTAGTGGGGCCAGACCTCCGTCCCAGCCCTCGTTCTCAATAGAGCTAAACACTGATGCTGCTCAAGACAAAGCCCGGTGTAGACCTTCCCTGTAAATCATTCAGAGCCCATGAAGCCCTAGGCCATAAGTATAAATCTACTGAGAGAAGTTCAGAAAACAAATCTAACATAAGTGCAATCAGAGATGAGAATTAAATATATAACAGGATCCTTTTAAATGAAGGAGGCAGGGTGAAGGCAGAACTACCATCCATAAACTAAACTGTTTGGAAGATGTCGTGGGCAGGTGGTTGTATGTTTGGAAAAACACAAAACTCTAATCCTTTTATCTGAATCCTTATAACAGGTACATTATTATAAGACTCTGTCTGTCACATTTGGTACAAAATAACATTTTTCCTTTATTGGTACATTCCATGGAAGCATTTGCAGAGTGAATGAGGCAGCCTACATTGTATACATCCCTAAACGCCCTCACCTTCTCACCCGACTCTGTCTTATGGAAGCCTAGGCGTTCTTGGGAGATCAGAGCAAATGCCACCTCTTCCAAGAAGGTTCTTCAGGTGAGATGAACCCTCCCTTTCCTAGGCATTCATAGCATGTTCTAGGTCATCTTATTAATGATCTTGCCTTCTGCCTTGTTCAGCTCCAGGATGGCATAAACACTTGGGTTTTATCTTTGTGCTTCCTACAGCCCCAACACAAGTGCTTTCACACTGTAGTTTTTCACTGAATCGGTAAGAAATTGTCTGAGGTCCTATCACGCCCTAAGGGTTTATAAACCTTTTCTGGGATTTGGGATATTCAAATTCAACTACAGATATGACCTCACTAAAGGACTCTCTTCACTTAAAAATCTTGTCTCCTTATAATCATATTTTACGCTGACTTTTTGAACCAGAACATTTGCATTCGTTTAATGCATTAATAATTAGCACTAGCAAATAGCAAGCTCACATCCAGAAGGTTAAATTATAAAGTGTTTTTTTTAGTCAAATAGGTGTATGACAGTCATCAAACTTAAACTAATTTGAGATTTGCTTTTACCACAAATTTCATAAATATTCCACCAGATTTTATTCAATATAAAGGTAAGAGCTTCAAAGTCAGAAAGAACAGCTTTTTGAAGAGTCTCTCTTTTAATATGAGCTGGTGAATAAACTATGGTGAAAGAACTTAACATTTCAGAACAAAAATACATCACTTCTACCAAAGCCAAGCGTTCTTTAGAGACAAAATAATGTTCTCTTTATTAGTAATTTGGAATAACGATTAAATAACATTCATTTCATTGAGATTTTTATATAAGAACTGAGAAAACAATTCTTCATAGTAGTTATGAAAACACAAGAGCAAGTGTTGAGTTTCTGAAACACAGTCATCTTCCTAATTCCATATCTTCCCTTGGGCCATGTGTAGTGGTGGTGTGATCCTCAATTAAAAAGCTTATGTATACGGAAGATAAAGACCAAGGAAAGAATACTACTGAGGCTTGCAATAAAAAGTAAACTAAGAAAAAGATGAAGTAGTTATTTTCAACTGTAACACATTCTATGAAATATCCCAAACTTCCATTACATTTTGTGTAACATGAGAAAAAGCTCTTTGATCTATGAATAGGTTAATCCAACAACTATTCACACAAGTCCTGTCCTTTTCAGGGAGAAGAGCAATCAATGATCAAGGAGAGTACAACTCACAAAAGGTATGAAAACTTACTTTTTCATCATCTTCAGTAAATGGAGCACCTTCAGGAATCTTATTTATCGCTTGGGCCACACCAATAATCTCACCATCACTGCTTCGGATAGGCATGCACAATAGTGATTTTGTCTTGTATCCAGTTAGCTTGTCAATTTCATCATTGAATCTTCGATCCTAAAAATAAGACAGAAAGGACATTAAATGCATGTGCATTGTTGTCAGGGAGAAGGGGAGAGGAGTGTATTTCTGTGTATTGTATTTTATCACTAGGAATTTTACCCAATGAATTTTTAATAACAATACCAGATTTGATTTCATGTTGAAGTCACCAAAGGAAAATAAATGAAAATAAATCACTACCATAGTTGTTAACATGGTAAATGATGAAAAAACTAAACCTGACTACAATAACATCTCACAGTTGGAGAAGGGGCAAGTGTTTTTGGTTTTGTTTTTTTTGGGGGGGGAGCACACACTCAAGAACAGGGGGAGGGGCAGATGGGGAAGGAGAGAGAAAATCTTTTTTTTTTAAAGATTTTATTTACTTGAGAGAGAGAATGAGAGAGAGAGAGCACATGAGAGGGGGAGGGTCAGAGGGAGAAGCAGACTCCCCGCTGAGCAGGGAGCCCGATGCGGGACTCGATTCTGGGACTCCAGGATCATGACATGAGCTGAAGGCAATCGCTTAACCAACTGAGCCACCCAGGCACCCGAGAGAGAAAATCTTAAGCAGGCTCCATGCCCATTGTGGGGACCATCGTGGAGCACAACACGGGGCTTGATCTCAGGACTCTGAGATCATGACCTGAGACAAAATCAAGAGTTGGATCCTTACCCAACTAAGACCCCCAGGCACCCCCCCCAGGAGCAAATGTTTTTAATGGAGCTCCACACTATGCTATTTATTCAAATATGTTACTTCACATAGACAACCGATTATGAAGTATCATATAAGAAAAAGACCTAATAAATTCAGATTAAGCACTATGAAAATATATGCAGAAAAGCACTACTTTACTTCTAGTCAAAATGTCCTATGCAAAAAGAACCTATGAGCCCATAATGATACTTTAAAAAAAACAAAAACAAAAACAAAAAAACCAGTATGTTGGAAGGGAGGAGAGAAAGGGCTTCTTTATAGAATGTCAGGTTAAAAAATGCAGAACAGGAACGCCTGGGTGGCTCAGATGGTTAAATGTCTGCCTTCAGCTCAGGTCATGATCCCAGGGTCCTGGGATTGAGTCCCACTTTGGGCTCTCTGCTCAGCAGGGAGTATGCTTCTCCCTCTCTCTCTGCCTGCCGCTCTGCCTACTTGTGCTCTCTATCCCTCTGTCAAATAAATAAATAAATAAAGCCTTTAAAAATAAATTAATTAATTAAAAATGTAGAAGGAATGGTAAATTATATATTATCTATCTTGCAACTACTAATATAATAACATCTACAAGCAAGGATCATCAATGGATGCTAATACCACTGGGTGAAAGGTTGTTGTTAAACAGAATATTCACATAGTCTTAGGGTGCCACCCCAAAGAGTCCCTATTAAATTCAGAGAGAAAAAGATGTCTTTATTGTGAAGAGATTGGGTGGACACCACGTTAAACAAGTAATCAAACTTAGCATTACCACTAAGGAGACAAAATACTCATATACCTCGTGATGGGAAATAATATCATATGCCTCCTGATGGGATGCGATGTGATGAGGACACAACATCATCAAAAACATGGAGTGTTCTTTTCAAATGTGTAACATGAATCTGACCATTGAGGAAAAGAAAATTAAGGGGCGCCTGGGTGGCTCAGTCATTAATCGTCTGCCTTCGGCTCAGGTCATGATCCCAGGGTCCTGGGATCGAGCCCCGCATTGGGCTCCCTGCTCAGCGGGAAGCCTGCTTCTCCCTCTCCCACTCCCCCTGCTTGTGTTCCTTCTCTCGCTGCGTCTCTCTCTGTCAAATAAATAAATAAAAATCTTAAAAAAAGAGAGAAAATTAACAAAAATTCAGATTATTGGTCGTTCTATAGAAGTCTGACCTGAACTCTTCAAAAATGTCAATATCGTGAAAGACAAAAAATTTTAAAATAAAAATAAAATAGGGCCATGGGAGCTGTGCTGGTTTAAAGAAGACTTGAGACCTGAAATCTAAATAAAATGTGTGATCCTTCACTGAAAATTATTATGCAATTTCTGGGTGTGGAGGGGTGATAATTAGAGAAAGTTGAACACGGAAATTATATTAGGTAATATTCTATCAACATAAACTTTCATAGGTGTGATAGTGGTATTGTAATTATGTAGAATGTTGCTTTTTTAGGAAAATTACATGCTGTAGCATTTTGGTGTGAAATGTCATAATACTTTCAACTTACTTTCTTTTTTTTTTTTTAAGACTTTATTTATTTATTTGACAGAGAGAGACACAGGGAGAGAGGGAACACAAGCAGCGGGGAGTGGGAGAGGGAGAAGCAGGCTTCCCGCCGAGCAGGGAGCCCAATGCGGGGCTCGATCCCAGGACCTCGGGATCATGACCTGAGCTGAAGGCAGACGCTTAACTGAGCCACCCAGGCGTCCCAACTTAAACTTACTTTCAAATGGTAAGGAAGAGAAGGAAGGGAGGGAGGGAGGGAAGGAGGAAGAAAAGAGAGAGAGAGGGAGAAAAGAGACTGGCTCCTCAAAAGGTAACAGAGGTTCTCTGCTCAGGGAGGAGCCTGCTTCTCCCTCTCCCTCTGTCTACTGCTCTGCCTACTTATGTTTTCTCTCTCTCTCTGTCAAATAAAGAAATAAAATCTTTTGAAAAAGTAAAGAAAAGAAAAAGAAAAAGTAACAGGGACTAAAAAGATTCCAAGGAAGATGATAAACTAGATCCAGGCTCACTGAGTGGAGTAAAGCTTTTCCCAAGGACTTCAATATTCTTTCTTAAAAGAGGCTTAAAAAACAACAAAGCCCTACTGTCTACCACCATCTAGAGCTATGAATTTCATCTGATTAAGAGGCAAGGGAGGCTGGCTGTGGACAGGGGTGATAGCCTCAAAACCTCAAAACTGTTGGCCTTCTGATGAAGTCTGTTATCTTTAGTGTCACAAGGATAGGAGCCCTTAAACTCCATACTAAGACCTGGTTTTGTTCTGGGGACTCATGGAAGCTACCCTAAACCCTTAGTTAGGGCGAGAAAAGCCCTGAAGGAGAGAGGGAAATCAAAACCCAAACTAAACCAAATATCCTGCTCAAAATGAGTCTGCAACCAAACTTTCAGAAAAACACTAATTTGTATTAATTTTTTTAAAAATTCACCGAAGGGGGGCACCTGGGTGGCTCAGTCATTAAGCGTCTGCCTTCAGCTCAGGTCATGATCTCAGGGTCCTGGGATCGAGCCCTACATCGGGCTCCCTGCTCCACGGGAAGCCTGCTTCTCCCTCTCCCACTCCCCCTGCTTGTGTTCCCTCTCTCTCTGTGTCTCTGTCAAATAAATAAAATCTTTAAAAAAAAAAAATTCACCGAAGAACCATTATATGTCAAGCTGTGAGCTAGGAGATATGGCAGGAAGCAAGAGAGGCATCATCTCTGCCTTCACAGAACCTGCAATCTAGTAGGTGAGGCAGATGACATACAAATGTATAATCATGTATTGTAGTAAGTGATACTAGGAAAAGAACAGGGTGCCTTGAGAGAGACTTAATAGGAGGGACCTATTTCTATGGTCTATCTGAAAACAGGACAAGTAAGCTATGGCTTGCATCATGAGTAAGAATTAGCCAAAGAGGGGCACCTGGGTGGCTCAGTCGTTAGGCATCTGCCTTCGGGGCAGGTCATGATCCCAGGGTCCTGGGATCGAGCCCTACGTCAGGCTCCCTGCTCAGCGGGAAGCCTGCTTCTCCCTCTCCCACTCCCCCTGCTTGTGTTCCCTCTCTCACTGTCTCTCTCTCTGTCAAATAAATAAATAAAATCTTAAAAAAAAAAAAAAAGAATTAGCCAAAGAAAGTTGGGAAGAACTTTCCAGGAAGTTATAACAATACATGCGAAGGTCCTGAAGAAGGAAAAAGCTTAGTAAGTTCCCCAAACTCCAAGGTCAGTGTGGCAAAAGGCAAAAAGGGAGTCAAAGGGAGAAAGGAGGGAGGCAGGGGCCAGATGGTAAAGTCTTACAGGCTTGGAAAGGAGTTGTAACATTAACCCTAAACGTCATTGACGATCTTAAAGCAGAGGATGATATGACTCATTATCCAGCACTTAGCATTCCCTGAAATCATCTTATTAGTTTACTTGTTCTTCCTCCATTAATATATAAGATCTAAGACAGCAGAGATTTTGTCTCTCTGGTTTCCTGCTTCCTACAGGCATATCGTAGGTGCTGCAAAATAATTTTTTTGAGTGATAGGAGTTTTTCTTTAAGATTGTACTGCAATTATGCAAAAATATAGAAAAGTTGGAAAGGCCCTAAGGCCCCACATTTCATTCCTTGGTGTATATTTAGAGATACTTTTGCACATGTACAGAAAAGAAATACACAAATGTTGACTGCAACATCAATTATGAAAAGAAAAAATGAAAAACCATTTCAATGTGGTCAATAGAAAAATAAACAAATTATGATCTCTTGTTCTGATACCATACTATACAACAATTTTAATGAATAAACTAAAGCTGCTTATGTTAAAATGAATATCAAAAACATGTTAAGTAAAATAAACAACCTGTAATCTGATACCATCTACATATTTAAAATATTTAATATTTTAATATTTAAAATATTATATATAAAATTTTTATATATATAAAAAATATTTAAAAATGATACTAAACACTATGGATTCAAATATGTACTGAAAGGATAAAGCATACATGAGAATAATAAAATTAAATTTATGTAAGTGGTTACCTTTGGGAAGGAAGGGGGAAATGGTGTCAGGGAGGGGTATAGAGGAGGTTGCAACTCTACCAACGGTTTTCCTTCTTTTTTTTTTTTTTTTTAATTTTTCTTTCTTTAGAAAAAAAACAAAACAACAATTGTGAAGCAAATATAATACAATGTTAAGATTTTATAAACCTTGAGGGCCTATTTCCATCTAAATATTTGCAATATTTTATAATAAAAAGTTTAAAACCATTTTTAAAACATTAAGAACTTTGTGGAAGATGATACAGGATTGGAATATGAGAAACCAATTAGGAAATTTCAGTGGTCCAGGGAAGGCAAGAGGATGGTTTGGGTTAAGAGAAAGGCAATGAAGATAAGACAGATAGGTTGGAAGTTTAGTCTACAGTACTTCCTGATGGATTGGTTGAGGATGGTGGACTAGAAAAAGAGTATATCTTCAGTTTTAATTTGAGAAATTACGTGACTCATTTAAGAAATGAAATTTAAGAAATTTAAGAATTTAAGAAATGAAACAGATGAACATAGGGGGAAATAGAGAGAGGCAAACCATAAGACAGACTCTTAACTATAGAGAACCTGAGGGTTGCTGGAGGGGAGGTGGGTGGGGGATGGGCTAAATGAGTGATGGGTATGAAGGGGAGCACTTGTGATGAGCACTGGGTGTTATATGTAAGTGATGAATCACTAAATTCTACTCCTGAAACTAATATTCAGGAGTAGAACACTCCTATACACTATACACTATATGTTAACGAACTAGAATTTAAATAAAAAATTGAAACCAAAAAAATTTGAGAAACTATGGATGGAAGTGCCATTTACTGGAATGGAAGAGATCCAGATGAAGGTGAAAGTCTATGTATAAAGAAAGTCAAGAAGGTTGATGAATCAGTTTATTAAGCAAGGTGAGGTGCATCTTGTGACCTAAATCACAAACTGCATGTGAGAATTACCTGAGAAGATTTTCAAAATAACAGAGCCTGGGCTCCACCCCAAACCAAATCAATGAATATTAGGCATTGGTATTTTTTAAATGTTTATAGGTGATTCTCATATGAGAACAACTGTCCTGAATGATATGGAGATTAGTCACTAGTAAGGTCAATAAAATTCATTGATAGGGAGAGGCTTAAGATGGGAAGAAACGAGGAGAGCAACTCATATTCTAGTGGTCACCTATCAGATGGGGTGGACTGTGTTAAACAGGACTTGAAAATCCACTCTGGAGTAGACATGGCCCATCTGTTCTTACCTTTGTGATAATTTGCATCTCTGGAGAAGGGTCTCAGCCACCCAAGTTCAACTCAGTGTAGACCAACCACCAAGACTGTGGGGTATTCATTGTCAAACTATCCAAAACCGCATGAGAACAATAGACATCGGGATGCTGCCCCATGACCAGGGACACCAAAATAATATAAACCCTCCCACCACCTCTCCAACTCTCTGTACCCATCTGATAAACTTCTAACTCGAGGAGAAAAAAATAATTATGTTGATATATGTGGTGTTAATCTTCCAATTTAAAAGCTGTGAAGAAAGATTTATTTCATTAGGTTTTAGTATTTTTTAAAAAATAATTCATCTTAAAATATGCTTTGTCCAAGTCTTCGTTACACTGCTTATGGAATAATACTCACAAATTAACTCAAATATAATCCATCTAATGGGAGGTGAGAAGAGCTGATATAATTGTACACTTTCCTAATGTATATTAATCTCTAGATTAATTTTCTAATTTTAAAAAAATGAAGAAAGTTGAGCACAAAATTGAGGTATAAATTAATTATAGGAGATGAAGAAAACTAGGGAAATAATTAGATAAAGAAACATATTACTCTGATGTTATACAGGGAAGGAAAGTTTAAAAACAGAAGACAGCAAAAAAATAGATTTCACTTGCCAAGCAATGACCACAAATGAGCGTAGTAGTAAGGGAAACATAGGACTTTTGGAAGACATAGCTGGAGGCCACATCTAGTGTAATGTCATAAAAAATCCCCCAAAGAAAGTGAAATGTTTAAGCTGACACCCAAAGGATCAATGTCTCAGGAAGAGAAAATAGTACCCAAAATGCAAAAGCAATAGAACACTGGTAAGTTTGAGGAATTGAAAGAAGTTTAAGATAGCTCTCAAGGGAAGAGTCTGAAACGGGACAGGAAAGACCAGCTGAAGACTAATGAAGGGGTGCCTAGTGACCAGCTTTAGAATTACAGATTTATCCCAGGAAGAGGAGGGCCCTAGAGGGTTTTCAGAAGGTGGGTGGGAGTAATATAACTGATTCTTCTTTACAAATACCACTCTGGGGCGCCTGGGTGGCTCAGTCATTAAGCGTCTGCCTTCGGCTCAGGTCATGATCCCAGGGTCCTGGGATGGAGCCCCGCATCGGGCTCCCTGCTCAGCGGGAAGCCTGCTTCTCCTTCTCCCACTCCCCCTACTTGTGCTCTCTCTTGCTCTGTCTCTCTCTGTCAAGTAAATAAATAAAATCTTAAAAAACATTTTTTTAAAAAACAAACACCACCCTGGCTTACGTGTAAAGAATGGATTGGGAGCAAGAGATCTAGGTGAGAGACAAACCATCTCTGGACAGCGATGGTGGTTAATGATGGTGAGGGTAATGGGAATGGACTGAGTTGAAAGATATTTAGGAGGTAGAATCAATAAGACTTGCTGATTAATTTGATGAAAGGTAGTAAAGGAACAAAAAATGACTCCATATATCGGGTACAGGTACCTGGGTGAGTGGCAGAGTGATTCATTGAGTGAAAAACACAGGGGGGACAGATTCGGAGGTGGGAATATGAGTTCCCCTGTATACATTTTGAGGTTAGTTGACTATAGGCCATCCACATGGTGGTATCGCACCCAAAGTAGTTTGAGAGATAAATTATATATATATATATTTTTTTTTTCTCTTTTTAAATTTCAGGAAAGGTACTTAGATTGGAAAGTAGAGATGGTTTAGGTAAGGGTGAGAAACTCCGATCAATAACTTTTAACCTGAGGTCTTCGGAAGTTCATCCCACTCAATAGCAAAGCTTCAAGAAGGCCAAGGAAAGAGGAAATGGGACCAATAAGGTAGAAACATTGGGCCTATTTATTGCTGAAAATAGAAACTTGAATAGGAAACTAACAAATGCCTCTAGGTCTATAATGAAATATCACATGGAGAATGGTGTCCAATTTTTACTTATTTCCCCTAGGACAAAAGAACAAGAAATGATTTACAACAGGTGAGATTTCTAATAAATTAAAGTAAGGGCTTCTTTAATAAGGTTGTTAAAATCTGGAATGAGTTTCTTATGATTGTGGTAGACTCTTCTTGCTTCAAGTATTTTTATGTCATAATATTTTTCCTATCTCAAATATTTTAAGTATAACCGCTCTCATAAAAAGAAGTGCAAGGATCTTCTCAGTGCTTTTTGTGCAGACCTAGTTTTTGCATGTGACACTCAGCTATGATTTTTAATATTTAAAAAGACAAAGTCATAAGGCCAAAAGCAATTATTACTTTTTAGCAATGGAACTGAACTGTGCCTACTCCATAGAGAACAGTTAATTTGGTACATTTCTGACTTAGGATCTTTGCACTTGCAGCCTATTCTGCAAGTTCCTCAGTTGAATGGGATGCCACATAGCATACCCAGATAATGGGTCCTACATACCAGATCCATTGAGGCTGTAGAAAGATCGAACTTCTGAAGTCTGGGTTTTCAGGTCCTTAAGAAAACAGCTATGTTCACTGCACTCAAGAATCCCAGCCAGCCCCAAAGAGACACGATTTAGAGTCACATAGGTGCACCAAAGTAAAAGGGAGTCCATCCCTTCTTTTCACTTTCTCTGTGAAGTCACTCCAGGCTCCCCAAGGCAGGGGCCAGAACTAAGAATCTTATCCAGGTCTCAGACTCATGGCAAGGATGAGTCACATAAGCTCTCTTTCATCCTCTCTGTATTTAAGGCTTCTCTCCCCAACACTTTATAGTAAAATTTTCCAGTGCTCATGATTAAGCCAAGAACTGGTCTTGACCACTGTTTAACCTGTAAGGGTGATTGTTTGTTTTTTGTTTTTGTTTTTGTTTTTATTATGTTTAATTACAATTTCAACCCTACCTTGGGTTCTTCATAGCCAAAATGATCAAACTCTTCAAGTCTGATAATGTCCACACGATGGTAATCTTGTTTTTAGAACATAGCTTTGAAGAAACATATAAATGCAAAAAGTCCCTATTAATTCCATGAAATGTTTAATGAATTTGTATCTGAGTCATTGTGTCCATAAGTTATAGAGAAAAGGTGATACAAGATATATGTGTGTATATGGTATTTCTTACATATATATTCATAAGAATAGAACAGTGGTTGTTAATCCTTGCTAACATTGGAATCACTTGGGGAGTTTTAGGTAAATACTGCTGTCCTGGCCCCACCCTGACCAATTAAATCATATGGGTGGGGGGAGGGACTGGACAGGAGATCTGACTTTTGGGTGTAGGTCAGGGTTAAGAACCACTGAATTAGAGGTCCCTTAATAAATCCAAGGCCTTCAGGGGTCTGAGGGGAATAGATTGTAAATTTAGAGCTTTCAGGACAAGTGTATTTGTTAGCTTTGTTTTGTTTTGTTATGTTTTCCATCCACTTTCCCTGAAGGCTTAACATACCAGGCCTGCATACCTTCTCCAGCACCCTACTATTTCACACCTGCAAAGAAAGGTTTGGAGACCCAGTTCAGTCCCACATTTCATCTACATCTTTTAAAATGCCTTATAGAGTTGTAATGTAGAAAAGCTAATGGAAATACGAACTGTAAAAGGAATAAGCCATTGAAATTCAAACTGATAGATTGCCAAACTATGTCTGAGGCTTTAAAAAAAATTGCTTTTATTGGTACATCAGTTAGTAACACTCATTTAATTCTCATTAATAAAAGCATCTCCTTTATACTCTTTATCTCAGGAAACAAACTGAAGATTGATGGAGTGGAGAGGGGTGGGAGGGATGGGGTGGCTGGGTGATGGACACTGGGGAGGGTATGAGCTATGATGAGCGCCGTGAATTGTTTAAGACTGATGAATCACAGACCTGTACCCTTGAAACAAATAATACATAATATGTTAATAAAAAAAGAAAAAAAACAATAAATACATTTTGCAGTGAGTGGACCACTGGAAAAAAAATAAAAAAATAAAAGCATCTCCTTTACATTTATGAATTTTCATAAACATTACTTATTTTCCAGAAAATGCTTGAAAGGCTAAGCTCTTGAAAATTTTAATTTGTCTGTAAAGATTTCAAATGTACTATTCTGCTTTTCTTCATACCAAGAAGAACTAATTGTTCTGAATTGATGCAAGGCTTGCTTGAGATTATATTGCATATAAACAAAGACATGGTAACTAGACAGCTAATTCTTTGGGTCTCCTAATTCAGTGCTTGCTGAGAAAAAGTGCAAAATTTTTATTGTTGTTCTTAATATGTATTCGCAGAATGTCACTGCCCTCCAGTAAGCAAAAATCTTGTCTCTCTGAATTCTTTCACAAAAATCCTTTAGAGTTTTGAATAGTACAAAATATTACCAAAAAATACATAAGTTTTTGAGGCTTCATTTTTTTTTATGGACATTAAGTGGTATGATGGGCGATGGAGCAGTTTGTAAATACATACAGGTCAGCTCTCCTTGGTAAATGTTTAATGGACATACTTTCATTTAAATCTTACAAACTGAATAGTAGTTAACACATGCCATCAAAGAATTCAATATGAGGTTTCAAAACCACTGTTATTGTCATTTGAACTAGTGTTATTCAGTGTCATTGTTATTACCAAGTTGCTTGGGAGGTTACCCATATTAGTTATGTTGCTAAAGTCAACTTGGTTTGCTGGTGTTATTTCTTTGTTTTTCCCTTCTTTGGCACTTTTCTTTGGCCCTTATTATAGTCATCATGGTTATTTTTGTTTATCTTTCTTATGATAAATACAAATATATCTTAAGGCAAAAGGCACAGGACAAATGGAAAAACTACAGCACAGTTGAAACCAAAATTGCAGGTGAGGTGGTACAAAAGAAAATGATGAGTTCTTTTCTTTTCTTTTCTTTTCTTTTCTTTTCTTTTCTTTTCTTTTATTATGTTATGTCACCATTTGAAAATGATGAATTCTTAAACGTCTTTAATAGATAGCACAGATCCCTATTACAATTACACTGTAAGTGTGCAGATATACTGTGTGTAGAATTAAAATACAAGTCCATGCTCTGTAAGTTTTATTGTGTGTAATTAAAATGTCTGAGAAAAGGCCAATACATGAAGAGAGAGTTATGCAGAGTCAGCCGGAGGCACCTTCCTTCTTATCAAAGAGTGGACAGCTAAAAACTGCAGTGAATCAGGGAGGCGAGGCTATAAAGGGAGACCAGGAAGGTTAAGAAGTCCGCAAATATGAAGAAGGGATGGTCAGCATGGAGTTGTGGTTCGGGCACCAAACAGTCAGGAACCAGGAATACAGGAAAAGCCAAGGACAAGACAGTGATACATGAAAAGCCAGGTTTGGGTTGGGAGTATGAATGTAACAGTGATACACTAGAGACTTGGTCTCATCATTTGTTAAAACCTAACAAAGGTGGTGCCTGGGTGGCTCAGTTGGTTAAGCATCTGCCTTTGGCTCAGGTCATGATCTCGGGGTCCTGGGATCAAGCCCAACTTTGAGCTCCCTGCTCAGGTGGAAGTCTGCTTCTCCCTCTCCCTCTCCCTTTCCCCCTGCTTGTGCTTGCTTGCTCTCTCTCTCTCTCTCTCTGTCAAATAAATAAAATCTTAAAAAAAAAAATAACAAAGACAACCTCCAACAGAAACCCCCTTGTACTCTTCAAACTGTGGCCCATTGAGATGACCTGAAAAGTGGCCCCAAAATGTAACTGATTTGTTAGCAACCATACCAGTCAGATCCTGACCTTTCCCATGTTTATAGCAAATACTGTAATTTCTAGTGTTATAGTATATTTTAATTACATATTTTATTTAGATTTTACTGTTAATATTTGGAAATTACTGTTTCTGTTTGATAAAAGTTTAATGTTAAAAAGTAATTTTAAAGTTCACTTTAAAAAGCCCTGGAAGTTTTCATTCTTAAACAATTTTATTTAATTAATTTATTTTTTAGCTAAGATTGTTTTTAAGATTTTGTTTATTTATTTGACACAGAGAGAATACAAGCAAGGGGAGCCGCAGGGGGAGGGGGAGAAGCAGGCTCCCCTCTGAGCAGGGAGACCAGCGCAGGGCTCTATCCCAGGACGCTGGGACCATGACCTGAGCTGAAGGCAGATGCTGAAC
The DNA here is from genome assembly GCF_003265705.2 of Callorhinus ursinus. Classification (NCBI taxonomy): domain Eukaryota; kingdom Metazoa; phylum Chordata; class Mammalia; order Carnivora; family Otariidae; genus Callorhinus; species Callorhinus ursinus. The sequence continues at coordinate 52,947,070 of NW_027397064.1, read as the reverse complement.
CGACTGAGCCACCCAGGTGTCCCTCTTAAACACATTTTAAAATGAAATGTTGGGGCGCCTGGGTGGCTCAGATGGTTCAGCATCTGCCTTCGGCTCAGGTCATGATCCCAGGGTCCTGGGATGGAGCCACGTGTCGGGCTCCCAGCTCAGTGGGGAGTCTGCCTCTCCTTCTTCCTCTGCTTGTGCTCTCTCTGTCTCTCTCTCTCTCTCAAAATGAATAAATCAAATTTTAAAAATAAATAAATAAAATGAAATCTGTTTTTAAAAATATCTAAATCATTCTTTCTTGTGAGAGCATGATGATAAAAATACAGTGACTACCTGATATTAAAATATACCTCAAAGCTACAATAATTAAAAGAGGAAGATACTGTTCTAAAAACAGAAAAGTTGAGGAAAGAGAATAGAAAGCCACATATATGTGCATATGTGTACACATGTGTGTGAATAAATGTATTTAGTTAATCATAAGAGTAGAATTTCAAATCAATTAGAAAAGCATAGATTATCCAATTAGTTATATATTTGGAAAAAATAAATAAAATTCTTATCTCACATCATACATCAAAATTAATTCTACTTGAATAAGAAGTTAAATAAACTCATCCGATGAATTGCAAAAGTAGGACAGATTTACTCAAACCCTGCCAAGATACATTTATTTTAATGTTACATAAGAGGAGGGGAAAAAAAGTTTGAATATTAATTATAAGAACCAATCTTATGAGAATGCATATTATACCCCATATTATCGAGTGAATCCTAAATCCCGCATTCAGAAAAGTCAATGGCTTTGTGATCAGATGTTTGCCTTCTTTCCCACCAAACCATTAGCCAAAGCAGGCAATAAAAGTAAGATTAATTCCATTTCTTTCATTTATTCTATTTCAGTTATAATTCTTATCAGAGGTACAAATGGTCAAAAGTTTTCAGTAGAAGAATGAATAATGACATGACAAACAACAAACTAAATCATCATTTTCTTTACTTAAAAATTCTATTAAAACATGTTATTTAAAAATTTAAATGTCAAATATAAAATAATAAAAGAATAGAAGAAATATAACTGAACATTTGTCTGATCTCATGAGGAGAATGTCTTTCAACCCATAAACCCAAAAGAAGGAAGCACAGAAGAAAAGACTGATAGATTTGACTAATAAAAATTTTAAATTTCAGTACCTGAAAAATAATACAAACAGAATTAAAAGTAAAATAAAATTGAAAAATATTTTTAAATGTAGATGGCTGGCAAGGTGTTAAGTCCTTCACATACAGATTTCTGACAAATCAATGAGAAAAAAAGAGTAACAGATAGGAATAAAGAATTAACAAAAGAAAAATTCTCGATGGGCTATAAGTGTGAAACTGTCAAATTACAACAACAGTTACAGTTTTTTCTATAAAGTTGGCAAAGATTAAAAATCTAAGATGTCAAAATACAAGATACTTTATTGAAAGTTTTTATGAAAAGTCTACTTTTGGGGTACCTGGTTGGCTCAGTAGGTTAAGCGTCCGCCTTTGGCTCAGGTCATGATTCTAGGGACCTGGGATCAAGCCCCACATCGGGCTCCCTGCTCAGCAGGAAGCCTGCTTCTCCCTCTCCCATTCCCCCTGCTTGTGTTCCTGCTCTCGCTGTGTCTCTGTCAAATAAATAAATAAAATCTTTAAAAAAAGAAAGAAAAGTCTACTTTTGTTGTTTTAAAGATTTTTATATATTTATTTGCGAGAGAGAGAAAGCACAAGTGGGGGAGGGGCAGAGGGATAGAAACAAGCAGACTCCATGTTGAGCAGGGAAGCCCACACGGAGCTCGATCCCAGGACCATGAGATCATGACCTGAGCCGAAGGCAGATGCTTAACTGACTGAGCCACCCAGGTGCCCCTGAAAAGTCTACTTTTATCATTGCTGGTGAGAATACAAAATAGTGCAATATATATGGAGGACAATTTGGCAATAAATAACAAAAACCTTTAAAATTTTTATACTTTGTCCAGCTCTATTACAAAGCTGTCATCATCAAGACAGTATGGTACTGGCACAAAAACAGACGCATAGATCAATGGAACAGAATCGAGAGCCCAGAAATGGACCCTCAACTCTATGGTCAACTTATTTTTGACAAAGCAGGAAAGAATGTCCAATGGCAAAAAGACAGTCTCTTCAACAAATGGTGTTGGGAAAATTGGACAGCCACATGCAGAAGAATGAAACTGGACCATTTCCTTACACCACACACAAGAATAGACTCCAAATGGTTGAAAGACCTAAACGTGAGACAGGAGTCCATCCAAATCCTAAAGGAGAACACAGGTAGCAACCTTTTCGACCTTAGCCGCAGCAACTTCTTCCTAGAAACATCGCCAAAGGCACGGGAAGCCAGGGCAAAAATGAACTATTGGGATTTCATCAAGATAAAAAGCTTTTGCACAGCAAAAGAAACAGTCCACAAAACCAAAAGACAACCGACAGAATGGGAGAAAATATTTGCAAACGACATATCAGATAAAGGGCTAGTATCCAAAATCTATAAAGAACTTATCAAACTCAACACCCAAAGAACAAATAATCCAATCAAGAAATGGGCAGAAGACATGAACAGACATTTCTCCAAAGAAGACATCCAAATGGCCAACAGGCACATGAAAAAGTGCTCAACATCACTCGGCATCAGGGAAATCCAAATCAAAACCTCAATGAGATACCACCTCACACCCGTCAGAATGGCTAAAATTAACAAGTCAGGGAACGACAGATGTTGGCGGGGATGTGGAGAAAGGGGAACCCTCCTACACTGTTGGTGGGAATGCAAGCTCGTGCAACCCCTCTGGAAAACAGTATGGAGGTTCCTCAAACAGTTGAAATTAGAGCTACCGTTCGATCCAGCAACTGCACTACTGGGTATTTACCACAAAGATACAAATGTAGGGACCCGAAGGGGTACATGTACCCCAATGTTTATAGCAGCAATGTCCACAATAGCCAAACTGTGGAAAGAGCCAAGATGCCCATCGACAGATGAATGGATAAAGAAGATGTGGTATATATACACAATGGAATATTATGCAGCCATCAAAAGGAATGAGATCTTGCCATTTGCAACGACGTGGATGGAACTGGAGGGTGTTATGCTGAGTGAAATAAGTCAATCAGAGAAAGACATGTATCACATGACCTCACTGATATGAGGAATTCTTAATCTCAGGAAACAAACTGAGTGTTACTGGAGTGGTTGGGGGTGGGAGGGATGGGATGGCTGGGTGATAGACATTGGGGAGGGTATGTGCTACGGTGAGCGCTGTGAATTGTGCAAGACTGTTGAATCACAGATCTGTACTTCTGAAACAAATAACGCAACATATTTTAAGAAAAAAGGAAAAGAAGAAGATAACAGGAGAGGAAGAAAAGGGGAGTATGTCAGAGGGGGAGACGAACCATGAGAGATGATGGACTCTGAAAAACTGAGGGTTCTAGAGGGTAGGGGGGTGGGGGGATGGGTTAGCCTGGTGATGGGTATTGAGGAGGGCACGTTTTGCATGGTGCACTGGGTGTTATGAACAAACAATGAATCATGGAACACTGCATCAAAAACTAATGATGTAATATATGGTGATTAACATAACAATAAAAAAATTAAAAAAAAATAAAATTTTTATACTTTGCAAGCAGGAATTTCATTTCTAGGATTTATGACAAGGACAAATTGAGAAATATCTAAATATTCAATAAGAAATTGATTATATTAAGGTATCCCACACTACCACTAAAAAAAGTTATAGGTTGTTATTATACATGTTTGAGTGCTTTTATTATGACATGAGAAAAATGACATAAAGAAAAGAAGTTATAAAAGCAGTACTAATTAGTATAGTTACCTCGAGGCAATGGAATTACCATAGGGACAATAACATCAAAAACGCCTTCCAGAAAGATAGAAGTCATTCTACTATCTGATTGTTAGTAAAATAGATAGGCAAGATATACCAAATGACAGCTATCAAGATGGAGGGGGGTTGATTCTCATAAATAATATAAATATGTGAAAAATAGCATAGCACTCTACACTTTTTTTTGGGGGGGGAGAGGGAGAGGAGAGGGAGAGGGAGAGAAGAATCTTAAGTGGTCTCAATCTCACAACCCTGAGATCATGACCTGAGCTGAAATCAAGAGTTGGAGGCTTAACCAACTGAGCCACCCAGATGCCCCAGCACTCTACACTTTTAGCAGGATATATCACCAGTCTAAATAGCCCTGTTATTTTTTTAAGCCATTATTGTCCTGGTTATGAAATTCTTTACCATAAAAATTCAGTCCAATTGAACTGCTACACAGAATGTCAAAGGAATTTGATATTTTCTGAAATGCCCAGAGAACAAAGAACAAAAGAATTGACAAGATACTATAGTTGGGCAATGTTCTGATATAGATGCATCTCTCAATTCTTTTAGAATCTGACCCTCTCCACATTTAATTGTTAAACATCACAACATCTTATGTGGCACAGTGTATATAATGCTGGAAAACATCCTGATTTTCCAAAAGGAAAAATACTTAGAAACCAAAAATTAGCAGCCTGATATGGGTTCACAAGACAAAATTCTCAACAAACTATTAAACCAGTAGGTGTTAAGTTAGAAAGAAAATGATTAAGAATAAATCTTCCAGCCACTAGAGTATATTCAACCACTGAAAGTCCAGGTTAGAAAAGATCAGGCAGGGCACCTGGGTGGCTCAGTCATTAAGTGTCGGCCTTCGGCTCAGGTCATGATCCCAGGGTCCTGGGACTGAGCCCCGCATCGGGCTCCCTGCTCAGCGGGAAGCCTGCTTCTCCCTCTCCCAGTCCCCCCACTTGTGTTCCCTCTCTCACTTTGTCTCTCTCTGTCAAATAAATAATTAAAAAATCTTTAAAAAAAAAGAAAAAGAAAAGATCGGGCATCAACCATTGGGAAGAAGACTTGGAAGCCGCATGTCACTACCTCCCACTGAACTTCCAGGTGGATCTCTAGGGCTGGTTGGTTCCATATACATTGCATTCCCTCTATAAGCCACTGTTCCCCTGAAATCCTCTTTTGCTGTCCTAGACTAGGCTCTCCATCTCACTGGTGCTCATCCTAGCTTGGCTGCAAGTAAACAGCAGTGTTAAGAGTACTTGGACAACCCCCAGAAGTTATATGGCCATGCATGCCACAAAACAGTGGGGCATCAATCTTCAGGCCTCCAACATGAAACGAAGAGCCATGTATCAAAATGAAGGTGTTGATATGTGGTTAGGTCTCTCAGAGGCTTGTTTCCATCAGCACAAATCATTCATAAATAATCTTGACAGACACAGGAGTGAACTCAGCACTCAGGGTGTCTTTTCCTGGATAGAGGACCAAGATGTTTTCTAAGAAATGCTTATAAGTAGGAGCCTTCTAGAGAGATACACTGGAGAACTAAATTGGACTGATTTTTGGCAGGTTTGTCTCAATTATTCCACCTTGGATAGGTTTAGTTAGCCCCTTCTGAGACTGGTCTCCTGCCTTCTGCCTTGTTCCAGATATTTCCTTGACCAGCTGGCAGAAAACTATAATGGCCTTTTTACAAAATAGATCAAGCCCTTGACAGAGCCAACCATTTATACCATTCATCACATTTTTCCAGTCTGGGTTCAGCCAATTTAGAAAGGTTAGACATATCAGCTAGCACTAGCTCTCAGAGAAGCAGCAGGGTCAGGAACCATTCTATAAATCTCAATTCACTTTAATAAAATGAGCAATCAGTTTAACCACCTACAGTTCTTCCCTGGTTTAGGATATGCATAGGATGGAACAACAGAAGCAAAACCCACAAAAACCCTGGGCTGCCCAAATCTACAAGACTCCTATATGATTCTGTGGACAAAGCACTAATAGACTTCTAATATCAATGGAAAGGTCAACTTTAAAACGTCATAGTGTCCCAGTCCCTCTGTTTACTTAAAAAGAAAGAATATCTTACGAGCATGTTTCCCCCACAATAACACATCCACTAACATGCTCATATACAAGATCATCTGATACATCTGGCTACACACTACACCCAACCACAGGACACTTCCTATTATTGGTTACGCTGACATCAAACATTTAGGAAAACTGACTACAAGCTAGGTCATCAAGCTAGTCAATTTGAAATCATCATGTCAAAAACTGGTATCATGCAGAACATATCATCTAACTACAGTGCACTTTAGTTAGAAAAACTAAACTAGAGAAATAAAATATTTGAAAATTTAACATACACTGCTGGAACAACTTATCAATCAGAAAAACCAAAATGGAGTTATAAACTTTTTAGAAAATATTTAGAAAAATACCAGGGTGCTGTAAGTATTATGTACCAAAACTGTAGGACACAGAGTTATAAAGATTCTTAAAGTTTTAGTCTTAAATGCTTACATTAGAAAAGAAAGAAAAGTTCAACTTAATGAAGTGAATATCCAACCACAAGTAATTAGAAAAAAAGAACAGCAAACAAAACTCAAGAAGATGAGAGAAAATAATAAAAATAAGAGCAGAAGTTAACAAAAAAGAAAATAAACATATAATGAAGAGGGTCAATAAAGGTCCAAAAAGCAATAAAATATACAAATCTAGAGAAAATAATCAAAAGAAAAAGAGAAGGGCATTAAAATTTTTAAGTAAAAAGGGGGTAAGGCTATAGTTGCTATAGAAATTAAACAGATAAAATGTTTTTGAACAACTTTGTGCCTATAAATTTGAAAACTTAAATGAAATAAACAGATAAATACAGGTTAACAAAAACCAACTCTTTAAAAAAGAGAGAACATAAAATGTCATATAAGCTTTTAGTAAATTGAACCAGTAGTTTAAAATATTCCCATTTAGCGCGTGCACGCACGCACACACACACACACACACACACACACACACACACACACAGGATCCAGATGGATTTCTAGGAAATTCTACCATTCAAGCATTAGGAAATTCTAATCTTACACAAACTATTCCATACAATGGAAAAAGAGTCATTTGTAATATAACAGCTTTCAAAACCAGAAAGGGATGTTATAAGAAAAGAAAAATATAGGCCAATCTCACTTATGAGTGAATATAGATGCAAAAACTCTGAAAATAAACATTTTTATAAAACAGATCAGACAATGTATAAATATGATAACTTATTAAGACCAAGTTGGTGTTTACTAGGAATTCTAGATTAGTTTATCATGAGATCAATTAAAGTAATTCAGCACATTAACAATTTAAAATAAAAAAATCATATCTTAATAGAAGCCAAAAAAATTGGATAACCTTTTATATCCATTTGTGATTTTTTTTTAAAGATTTCATTTATTTATTTGAGAGAGAGAACGAGAGGGAAGAGGGTCAGAGGGAGAAGCAGACTCCCCGCTGAGCAGGGAGCCCGATGTGGGACTCGATCCTGGGACTCCAGGATCATGACCTGAGCCGAAGGCAGTCGCTTAACCAACTGAGCCACCCAGGCACCCTCCCATTTGTGATTTAAAAGAAGAGAAACAACCTCCTTAACACAATGGGAATGGAAGTCACTTTCTTAACCCAATAAAGGGCATTTCAAAAGACCCAGAGAAACTTCAAACCTAACAATGAGACTTTGAAAGCATCCTCTATAATCTCAGGATCAAGATAAGGATGCCTGTTTTCATCAACCCTATTCTACATTGTATTGGAGGTCCTTGCACAGTAAAGCAAGAAAAAGAAATAAAAGGCAAAGGATTGAAAAGAAACAAAAATGTTCATTATTTGTATATGATATGATTGTTTACACAGAAAATCTCAAAGGAAAAAAACAGCTTAACACACAGGGATTACTTAATAAATGTTTGCTGAGGAAATAAGAAATAAAATAATTGTGCAGATTAAGTGAAATAACCTGTGTCAACTATTTGGCACATAGTAGAAACTTAATAAATACTAATTTCCTTTCCCTTAAAATTTATATTTTAGCTATTTATGTCAATTTACTTCAAAAAAATTTTTAAGTAAAAATTTAAATTATTTAGAGATGTTGGATTAAAAAATCAATACACAAAAATAAGTTACGTTTCTAGATATCCACAATAGTTAGTTAAAAAGTAAATTTTTAAAATATAGGGTGGTTCAGTCGTTAAGCATCTGCCTTCGGCTCAGGTCATGATCCCAGGGTCCTGGGATTGAGTCCTGCATCGGGCTCCCTGCTCTGCGGGAAGCCTGCTTTTCCCTCTCCCACTCCCCCTGCTTATGATCCCTCTCTCACTGTCTCTCTCTCTGTCAAATAAATAAATAAAATCTTTAAAAACTAAAATAAAATAAAATAGCCATAAACATTTTTAAATACCTATGATAAAGTAAAGAATGTTAAGCCTTCTATAAAGAAAGCTTAAAAACTTCATTGAAAGACATTAAAGAATAGTGAATAAGGTCTATCATATTATCAGAAAGGAAGACTAAATATCATAAAGTATATCATAATTCTCTCCAAATTGATCTTTTTTTCTCTCTATTTATTTTTTTGATGTAGTGTTCCATGATTCATTGTTTGCGTATAACACCCAGTGCTCCATTCAATACATGCCCTCTTTAATACCTGTCACCAGGCTAACCCATCCCCTCACCCCCTTCCCTCTAGAACCCTCAGTTTGTTTCTCAGAGTCCATAGTCTCTCATGGTTCATCTCCCCCTCCAATTCCCCCCTTCATTTTTCCCTTCCTACTATCTTCTTTTTTTTTTTAACATATAATGTATTATTTGTTTCAGGGGTACAAGTCTGTGATTCATCAGTCTTACACAATTCACAGCGCTCACCATAGCACATACTCTCCCTCCAAATTGATCTTTAACTTCAGCACAATTCTAACAGAAACTCAACAAGCTGATTACAGAATTTACAGGAAAGAAAGGAGGGCCAACAAAAGCCAAGATACTTCCAAAGAACAAGGTGTGGGGAGGTGTTGGGAGATTCTCCCCACCAGATATCAAGACTCACTATCACCTATGGAAATCAAGGCAGTGTGATACTGGTGCAGGCACAGACTAATATACCAAAGGAAGAATAGAGGGCCTAGTACTAAACCCATGCCTATATGGAAAATGAGTTTATGACAAAGCAGACATTACAGATCATGAAAAAAGGTGATCAAATCAATAAATGACACAAGGTCCATTGTTTATCCAAACAGAAAAAAAAAATGAAGTTGTATCCCTTTCCTACATTCTAACACAAAAATGAATTGAAATCAAATACTTAATATAAAACACCAAGTTATAAAATTTGCCAAAGACAATATCAAATATTTTTCTCTGTAACCTTGTTTCTTAAATAAGAAGCAAATAATGCAAAACTTGATGAGAAGATTAATAAATTACAGTAAAATTCAGAATCTGAACTCACCGTTAAGAATGAAAAGCAAGCAGGGCACCTTGGTGGCTTAGTTAGTTAAGTGTCAGACTCTCAGTTTCGGCTCAGGTCATGATGTCAGAGTCATGAGCTGGAACCCTGCATCAGGGCTCCAAGCTCAGCATGGAGTCTGCTTGAGATTCTTTCCCTGTCCCTCCCCCTCTTCCCCTCCTCTCTGTCTCTCTCTCTCTCTAAAATAAAATAAATAAATAAAATCTTTTTTAAAAAGAACGAAAAGCAAGCAATAGAGAAGAGAAAGATATTTACAATATATATAACCGTTAAGGAGGTTGGTATTCAAAGGGTTCACTGTGAAGCATGTGTGTGCCCCACTGCCCTCTGTAATTGGCTTTTTCTTTTCCTGGCTAAGAGCCAGGTGAGGGTCCTGGCTGGCTGTGGGGCCAATGGGCTCAGTGTCAGAGTTTGTGCACTGGTGGCAGTGGTGATATTGGCCCAGTACATATTCACCTTGAAGAGGAGGATACAGAAGAAGATTAAGATCATTGAGATGAATATTGAGTAGCTAAGAAGTGACTAATTAAGAGTCTGCTGTCTTTGTGAAAATGATACCAAAACTCCCCAGAAACATCCAGTTCTCATCAAGAACCCTACAAGGGTAGAAAAAATTATCTGTGCCATGGTCTTATGAAAGGAGGAGCCGCCATACATACTTCTGATAATAACAGACTTTGATATGACACTAAGTAAATACAAAGGGAAGAGATGCCCAACATGTTATAATAGCAACAACTGTAAACTGCTTACAGATTAAAGTCAAAAAAAGATATTCAACTAAAAGAAAAATACTGTGTTATTAAAGTTGATCTTGTTCTCACCAGAGACTAGAAGTACCCTTATATGGTAGAATAGAATACTAAGTTACATAACCTGCCAGTTGAACAAGCTTTATCAAAAGCCAAACTTAAAGAAATTATGGAAGAATCTGATTTCATGTTCAAGGAAGGAAATGAGAATTTATGTGATAAGCTCCAGCAACACAATATCCCTGTGTTCATATTTTTGCATGAAATAGTGATGTACTACACTAGGTTATCTATCGAGCTAGTATTATCATCCAAATATCAAAGAAGTGTCCAGCTTCATGGATTTTGATGAAAATAGGCTTTCAAAGGACAAAGAGGGGAAATAATGCACATATTTAACAAAAACAGAATATTTCAATCCACTAAAAGACAATAGCAACTTAATGCTTTGGAAGACTCCCAAGTAGACTTACGAGTGTGGGAGCTAATATTGAATATATTCAGACAACTGGGTGTCTAAATGTTCGAATGGGTGAACTTTTAGGAAAGTACCTGGGCTCTTTCAATATCCTTTTTTGTACAATTTAGCACTCATTTGAGATAGCCAACATTATCCTTCATAAGATTCTATAAACACGTATCTTTCAGGAATACCTCTCTCTCATAGAGCAACTGATACAAAAACTTCTCATCGGTTCATCTTGCAGAAAGGCAGCTATTTATAATATATTCTCGCTTTTAAAGTTTTTCCTTTATGTTACTTCTGCATTTTCAAATATGTTGAATCCATCAGCTGGAAACTCCTTTTTCTCTACCTCTTCCAAAACACTTATCACCATATTTTTTTAATAGGTTAAAAAAACAAAACAAAAAAAATTAAAGCCAAAATTAGAAAATAACTCCCTGCTTTTCTAAAATTGATTTTGGAATTTAGTATTATCAAGCACTTCCTCAGGAGTCCTTTTATACTGGGAAAGTTTATATAATTTTGAAAAGAAGTTGCATGAAATAGTCAAATAATGTGCATGATTTTAAGTGTTGCTGTTTTTATAATTTGGGTAAATTATGCTGATGGTATCACCATCTCCTAAAAAAAAAAAAAAGAGTGGGGGGAGGGGGATGAGGACCTCTTTAATGACTAGGAAAATACAATTAAAACCACAATGAGATACAACTTTTAACACACCAGACTGGCAAAAATGAAGAAGTCTAACAATATCAAGTGTTAACAAGAGTGTGGAGCAATAGAAACCAACACACATTGCTAGAGGGAATGCAACCGGTGTGACCCTACTTGGGAAAACAGTTTGCCATTAATAGTAAATTTGACATGTGTATTAACTATGACCCAGCAATTCTAGTTGTACATATATACTCCAAAGAAACTCTCACACAAATATATTAGTTTCCTATTGCTACTGTAACAAATTAACACAAATTCGGTGGCTTAAAACAACACAAAGTTATTCTCTTACAGTTCAGGAGGTCAAAAGTCCTAAACTCAAGAAGAGTAGGACTGTGTTCCTTCTGGGCTCTAGGGGAGAATTCACTTCCTTGCCTTTTCTAGCTTTTGTAAGCTGTCTGCATTCCTTGGTCCAGGGCCTAATCCCCCATCTTCAAATGCACTTCCAAGCAGCACAGCATCTTCTAATCTTTTCCTCTAACTCTGATCCCCTTCCTTCTCTTATGACTGTGTATTGGGTCCACCCAGAAAATCCAGAATAAGCTCCTCAAATCAAGATCCTTAGGTTAGTCACATCTTGAAAATCTCTCATGTCACATAAAGTAACAGTCACAGGTTCTGAGGACTAAGATGCGGACATCTCTGGGAAACCATTATTCAGCATATCACACAAGTAAACCAGGAGACGTGTACAAATATTTACAGCAGGAAAAACAAGAACAACAACAACCTAGAAGTAACTCAAAAGTCTATCAATAGTAGAATGGGTAAAGCATGATATATTTATTCAAAGAGATATTATATAGTGCTGGATATTATTACTATGCATTTCAACATGAATTACTCTTGAAAACAATGTTGGGCAGAAAAAGCAAGAAACAGAAGAATATATATAGAATGCTTCCATTTATACAAAGTTCAAAAGCAGATAAAACAAACTTGTACGCTGTATGGGAAAACACACATAGGTGGCAAAGCCATAAAAACAACAAAAAAATCAAGGGACTAATCACACGATACCTGGGAGAGCGGTAACAGTGGTGAGGCTCGGGAAGGAGGACAACACAATTGTGAAGGGGCAGCGGAAGACTTCAGTACTATGGCTATGTTTTCTGTTTTAAACTGGTGTAAATAGAAGAATGTCCAGTTTATAATTATTCTTTATGCTGGACATAAATATTTTCTTTTCCCCCTTGGTTTATATGATACATTTCAGTTTCCAAAAAAGGAAATGGACAATACAATGAAAACTGGAGGGCCAAAGCTCTTGTCATTGCCAATATGTTCAGCACACATTCTTTTATTTTAATTTGCGGGGTTCCAAGGGGTATGCTTTGGCAACATACATGAGCAGTTAACAACTCGGTTCTCACTATGTTAATGGGAACACTGTGGCTAAACCACTAAATTAAAACTTTACTCCATGGGATTACTGGTACTAAAACTGAATGTTTATTCAGAGATCTACACATACACACCACAGTTTGTTCACTTTTCTCAGTCTTGTACCGTGTGTTGACATTGCCATGAATTACAGATAATCTACTAAATAGGATTACCTTCCTTCTCTACAGTCCTTTCCACGGTGTTTTGTCCACATAACTTTTATGACTTTGATGCTGTTGACATGTAATTTTAAGAATCTAATCAGCAAATATAGATTGATAATAATAAGTATTCAGACATATTTTTTTAACTATGTCATTTCTCTAAATAACCTCTAACTGGATAAAAGCTACAGTGAGATATTTTCACATGCAAAAATAAAATTTTCTTTTTTTTTAATTTTTTAAAATTATTTTAAGGTTTTATTTATTTATTTGAGAGAGAGCATGAGCAGGGGGAGGGGCAGAGGGAGAGAGAGAAGCAAGCTCCCGGCTGAGCAAGGAGCCCTGTGCGGGGTTCGATCCCAGGACCCGAGATCATGACCCGAGCCAAAGGCAGACCTTTAACTGACTGAGCCACCCAGGTGCCCCAAAAATTTTTTTCAAAAGTGGCAGAAGCCAGAACGTTACAAGAGTTCTCCCGTTTCTCCATAATATGTATGACATATGTCATTGTCAAGGTATCAAAGCACTTAATTCCCCTTTTGAAGTACCACCTGTCCAGTTTGACACCTTCCCCATAACCTTTCTGTAAGAAAAGACAATATTTCAAGCATTATCCCCTTAAATGTTACAATATATTTAGCTGAACTGCCTATGAATTAAAGGACTCCCTCGAGCATAAGTTTGTCAGAAGATCCATATTTATTATCTGCTAGAAACTTTAGATGATCACAAAAATAACTTTCTCACATTAAGAAGTTCCTGGGGTTGCCTGGCTGGTTCAGTCAGCATAGTATCTGACTCCTGATCTCAGGGTAATGAGTTCAAGCCCCACATTGGGTGTAGAGATTACTTAAAAAATAAACTAATTAATTTTTAAAAAGCATCTTTATCCCTATTTTTAAAAAAAGCAGTTTTATTTTCAAAAATTTTTAAAGAAACTGTAGAAATATTGCTATTCCTTTTTCCTATTTCTGTAGGGGTCTAAGTGATGAGCATGCTGTCTTATGTGAGCAAAGGGGACAATGAGTAAATGGGGTCATTTTCTTACATGAAAATAAGAAAAGGGATATTATACAGCTCAGCTGACTTCACATGCCACATAGTGTCTATCCAATAATTCTAAAGGTATATATAATTAATAAAATCCATATGAGTTGTATATTTTATTTTATAAAACATCTAACAAACTTTCACTATATATACAATTTTAAAGGGTAGGTCGCTAACCAAAATTAATAAACGTGTGAATATTGGAAGATATTAAAGTGTAGGTAATTAGCTTTATATTATATGCCTTCCACTCAATCTGAAATGGACCAATGATTTTTGTTAAGTAATATTCAGAATGGTAAAACTGATTTTCAGATCCTGATAGTACACAAGATATTCTGCCATGAAATCTCTAAAATTATTATTATGTCACATAGAAGTTTTTAAAAAAACAACAGAGGAAAGAAGGCTATAACCAAAACATGGCTTCTTGCTACCAAAGTGCTTTGTATCAACCTCGTACTAAATCACTGTTGCAGGCAACATGAGATAGAAAATCGAATAATTCACCAACGTTGAACCACAGAGGTTCCAAGCAGGCATAACACCTGTCTCCCCCTTGACTGACGTATTTTAACCAGGAATGAGGTACCCTTTAGATCCCACTTTCCATTAATGAAGATGTACCTTGTGGGCTTAATTACAACTCAGTCTTGACAGCAGGGGCTAACAAAGAATTTAGGCTTCCTCTATTTTGTGGTTCAGGGTACTAAAGAAATATATCCCAAACACCAATGACAGAAGATTCTAAGGCCTCTAATGGCTCTGCTCTTGTTAACTGGGAAGAACACCTTGGGAAGTGTACAGTAGGTATTTTACACGTATGAAAATGAAGGTAATGAGCAGTTAAGCAACGCATCCAAGGCCATGGGCACTAAGTGACTTAGCTTGGGTATTAACATAAGACTGCTTGATTTTTCAAATCCACACAACATGCTGTGTCCTCGGGTTTTATATGCCACATCGTCTGAATCTTAATTATAAAAATTTGAACCAACTTTGGCCCAGATCCACAAAGACCAATAAAGACTTACAGTTGGAATAAAAATTTTCCCTGTTGTATTTCACCTTGTACTTCTAAATTTGATCTCGATGGAGGTTTTAAGGCCCTTACTAATTCATCAGGATTGACTCCAGTTGTGAGACACAGAATGACATGCAAAGCAACAAAAACCTGCATAATTTCCTGGACCTGTCATCTCAGACCATCCACCCATAGGGCATTCTTAACATCTGACACCATCTTTTCAGATCGGCCTCTTCCATGAAACAGGATCATGGCAGTTGTAAATATCCTAGCCACAAATTCTTTCAACTCAACTGAACTAAAAACAGATGAGAAATAATTCTGACAATCCATATTTTTGCAAATAATTGATTTAGAGGTGTACTTACTGCAGCAGTGATCTGAGATAAAACAATCTACTTAAAGTCATCAAAAGAAGGAATTACCACAACTAAAATACTCTTCTGTGGTCCTGCAAAAATCAATACATCTTGGTCAAGTTTCTTAATAAATTTCCAAGGAAAGGTAAGTACTTTTGAGAGGTCATGACAGGGTTTATAGGCATAAACTATTCCTGCTTCCTCTAACAGGCAATTGAAGGCTCAGGACACTGGATCTGGATCAGTGTGTGGTACATCGGATGCCTTGGCTAGGTGTAAGGATGTGCTCTTCATGAGGTCAAAAAGGTGGAAGACGATGGCAAACATAGGTAGTATTTGAAAAGAAGGCCAAAGCAGAAAACAGAGAAGAGCATGTAAAAAAAAAAAAAAGTCAATCAGAGAGGAGCAAGCAAAAGAGAAACAATCAAGGTATACTGTTTCAAAGAAAAAGACTGGGGAGTTCAGAGCCTTTGGTGCAAGGCCTGAAACAATTTACTAAGATGAGGGGATACTGGCCTCGCTGGGTGTGGGTGGTCAGGACTACATTTGAGATGCAGAAGGGAAAGATTTTATGGGTTTTTTTCCTTTCCTTTTACAGTACAAAGATGAATTATAAGAATTTAAATATAGATTTTAACCAGTATTGTCATAAAGACCATTTCTGGTTATGGTTCATAGAATGCAGCCTTATACTAGTACAGTCATACCTGGCTGATATTAGGTATTTGGTACACATTTGTGAAGTGGAATTTAAGAAATGGGTTTTTGATGAGAACCAATGCTATTTTCCTCACAGACAGTATCTGTCATGGGCAGATGATTCACACTGATACCTTATAAATAGCATGAATTCCTTAGGAAATTTCTCCACTAAGCCCTCCTTTCATACTAAATTCAAGATATTAGCCAAACCCTGCAGTGCTGAGTATACATATGTATGTATGATATATGTATGTATGTGTGTACGGATGTATGTGTATATATGGCTGTATGTGTGTTTGTGTGTGTATGCATATAAAGACAAGTCAGGAGTCTACTGACATTAAAACTTGAGAGAGAGAAACTACACAATCTGGCTTTGTAGCAGCAGAGAGTTCATGACTTTGGCTTTCAATCTTGGTCTTCTGAGCCAGTAGACAAGCGTCAAGTAGACTATTCATACCAATTACTCCAGCATCGCATGTGTAAGTTAGCCTTTAAAAGAGATACTAAATGAGGCTTGTGATCTGTTTAAATTATAAAGGAATTGACATAATTATGAAACTGATTCTTCATATAATAAAAATGAATGCTCTCATTTACCAAGAGCCTACCATGGGTCTGGTATCTGTGCCAGGTGTTTGACATACATATGATATTCACAACAGCCACCCAAAGTGAGTATTATTGGCCCCATTATGCACATGAGGAACCTGAGGCTAAAAGAAAGTAAGTAAATTTACCCAATGTGAGTAATTTACCAATAACTGAGCTAGAGTGCCAACTCAGAGATGCCTGGGTCTAAAGCTTGGGCTCTTTTCATCATACTATGCTACTTTCAAGAGTTAGCTTACATGTGCTCAGGGCCACTGCCCATATTGCTGTGAAATGCAGCCCCTAAATCAGAAAGAGATCTGTCAGTGGTAATAAACAGTAGTTTATGTTCAACCTAATGTACCAGAACAGAGTCAGAAGTTAACACTGCCATTCTTCTTGTTCGCCAAATTCAACAGGGTGGTCACTCTTTTCCCAGTCTATGATTAATTATATTAGCAAAGGTTGACTTCTGCAGAAGGAAAGCACAGAAGAAATCAAGTATGCTTTCCAAAAGCTTAAAGCTCATGCTTCATGAAGAGTAGGCACATCCTGAATTGTAAATATCTTTTCCCAGGTGCAGCCCATTTCACAGAAATGATGAAATGACCCAAGAAAGTGAAGCTAGAATCCTGATTTTACTTTATTTTCCAAAAGCTGAAAGTTAATATATAAATATAATATATGATTTCCCAATATATTCTCTTAATTTAAACCTGTCATGATCATGGTCATAAAGGAAGTTCGTGGGAAGTGCAAACAATGCTGGATGTGATGCCAAAAGTCCTGGTTTCCCTGTCCCAGTTCTGTGACTATTTAGCTCCAAAATTCTGGGACATTTAACTTCTCTAAGCCTCAATTTCCTCACCTTCTAAATGGGAATAATGATTCTTACCTTTCACAGAAGTGAGGATGAACTGAAGTAGTATAGACTAAAGCATTGTATAAATCATAAAATGCTACACAAATATGCCACCACACTCAGAATACAGAGCAGGATTCAGACTAGAAGCATCAGGAACTCTCCATTTACCAAATCCTGTCCCCACAAGGCTTGCTTAACTTCCTGTCTTGTGTTATGGGAGATTTCCCTAGATGTTATTTCCAGGATGTTATCCCTCACCCCACTTATTATATTTGATTGCTTCAGTGGGTGTCTATCCCCAGTAATCAAACCAGTCCATGACTAAAGCAGCAAATGCCCCCAAAGAACTTCCCCTCCAGCCAAACAGCAAAGAGCTGTTGGACCAATAAATCACTGCCGTGGCTATAACTTCGATGCCCTACCTACAGCTCACCTATAGCTTCCAAAAAGTTTCACAGTAAAGAGAAATGTGCAATTTGTTCTAGGATAATCTGCTCACTTATACACTCCAGAGCTCCAGGTCATTTCTCAGAGACATGTACATCTCGTACTTTAAAACGGATATACACACACTTAAAAGATCTGCAAAGAACAACTCTATCTCTGCCTTGCAGATTATCAATATGTCTATAATAGTGTGGGAAATTTGTTGACGATTTCCTCTAGTTAATTCCTAACGAGGCAAACAGATTATCTTAACAGGTTTGGTACTGACCAGCTGTGATGAGAAATGAAAGGTTTTTTCTTTTAAAAGGAACTATCAGTGTTGTACACTCACAACTCAGCTTCCAGAAATATCAACTGTGTAGTCCATGTCAAAGTTGTCTCACAACTTCAGTAAAGGGCGTTGTGAAAAGATGTTGCTGAATAGCTTGTTACACAATGTTTATACAGCACAACAGAGGCAGCTGGTCGTTTGCTTAAGAATACAAATTGTGGCTCCAAATAATATGGGCTCAAACCCTGGCTCTCCAACTTATTAGCTATGTGATCTTGGGGAAGTTAATTAACCTTTCTGTACCTGTTTCTTCAACTGTATAATGGATTGATAATTGACCTACTTTATAAAATTGTTGTGTGTAATATATGAGTTAATATATATAAAGTGCTTAAGACAATGCCTGGCACACACTAAGCTCCTTATAAATGTTAGCTATTACTACCATTATTATTTTGCCAGTACAGGCATTAAGGGGTTACACTGCACACAGTGAAGTTTCCTGAGGCATCTTGTCCCAAACTCTCCAAACATGATGCAATTGCTGGGATCACTAGATGTAAATAATCAATATCGTCTGATGTCAGTGGGTGTGAATTGCTCACACAGATTCTGTGGTTTTGAATTTCATATTCTGTCAAGGAGCCTTCTTCTTTCATGGGCAGTACTGGTACAATCTTGAATATGTGAGCAGAACATGAGTATAATCCCTAATATGTCCCATAGTAGTAAAAGTGTAGACAAAATCAGACAAGGTGGATTTGCATCCTGGCTCCGCCACTTACTAGCTGTGTAAACTTGGGCAAGTTACTAAACCTCTCAAGTCCAGTTTCTTCATATGTAAAATGTGGAAAGTAATAGTATCTATCTCATAGAACTTTATGAGGGTTAAATAAGACAATTACATGTTAGCACAGTGCCTAGTACATATACTCAATAAATGTTAGCTATTGCTATTAATTTTTCTTTGGTTTGGTTAGTCCAGTTGATACGAGTTCTTTGCCTGTGTGTAAATCAAAAAAACAAATTATGGTAGCAACTGATACTTTAAGGCTTATAAAATGAAAGGATGAAATTTTACTGGCAGAGTCTTTTCTTGTGCCATTATAATGTCAAATTTAGTTCACTTTAACATGCATTTTTGGAAGTTTTTTTACAAACCTTATAAAACAATTCTGGAGTAGTTGTCTAAGTAATTTATAGAAATATGTTGAGAAAGTGGTTGACCTCTGTAACAGAATCATCAGGGCTTCCTTTCTACCAAGGATTTTTGTTTGTTTATATAATTTTTAAAAGATTTTATTTATGTATTTGAGAGAAAGAGAGAGCATGAACAGGGGGAAGCACCAAGGGAGAAGCAGACTGCCTGCTGAGCAGGGAGCCAGATGTGGGGCTCGATCCCAGGACCCTGGGATCATGACCTGAGCCGAATGCAGATGCTTAACCGACTGAGCCACACAGGCGCCCATGTTTGTTTGTACCATTTAAGAATTCAGATCAGAACTTCAGGATGAGAAAATCACAGAGTTAAGACAGAGGATATCTAGCCCATCAAAGTCAGGCAGACATGACTTAAACATGGTTTGTCTTTGGCAAAGCTGAGCTAGCCAGTTCATCTTTGGTTCCCTTACTTTTCTCAATTCATGAACCTTTCCTGGTCCAACTGCTCTTACCAAGTGGTCAATTTATTTCCATTAATGTAACTGTTAATTAACTTTTTCACTGATGGGCTCTCAAAGATGTTTAGAGATTCTTAAAGTTGGAAAAGCCAGAAATACTGGGGGAAATTAAGCTATAATAGTAGAATTATAGGTTGTAAAGTCAGAGAACATTATCTGATATCTTTTGCCCACTATTGCTATGTCTAAGACCTCTCTTGTTTGTGTAGACTCATCTGTGCTCTTAGATTGGAATAATTCTGCTGAAAATAAAGAGGCTCAGATGCTATGACATAATAGTTGGTTATACCCTGTACTGCAGTTGATGAGAAGACGCAAAAGCAAACCTGAACCCAAGTGATATCTTAAAGATATCACCCAACGGCAATACCAAAGAATGGCTTAGTCCCAGCTTTCCAAAGATATATATTTTAGTATATGTGCTGCCGAAGCGAGCACAGCTTTCCAAAGATATATAAAGACAACGTGTTGCTCCTCAAATAGAGCTCTATTACAAGTCTCCTAGTCCACACCTCCAGCCAGATGGCAGCCCTGAGCCACTCCTATAACATTCAGGAGCTGCCACTATAACTACTGAGGGACTCAGACATGTGGCTCATTCAAGGCTAAGCATATCTTGCTAGAAAGATACTAATTGTTCAACTCGGGCAGAGGTGTTTTATAAGGTTTTTCCTCTTCCTTTCCATAATTAACATGAAATTTTAGAACTGGAGATCTTAGAAATCATTTTCCTAGCCCTCTCATGTTACATATAAAGATTCTGAAATCCACAGGGAGCAGGTTATCTGCCCAAGTTCCCATGGATGATGAGTGGAGAGCAGCCCAGATCTGTGTCCCTCTCCTGTTCACAAGCCTTCCATTGTTCATTGCCTTCAAAGTGGCCCCATCTTCCTAGCCACTGCTATCCAAGACAGACTCCTTGTCGCCTCATAAACATTTATGTGGGAAATGATTACGAGCAGAATTAGAGATACATTAGAGGCAGATTCACTAATGTAGGTGAAATATAATGGTGACTTGGACTGGGGTTGTGGCAGCAAACATGGAGAAAAGTGGACAGATCTCTGTTAAAGAGTATATCAAAAGAACTTTCTGATGGATTTAATATGGTGTTTGAATAAAACGAAGGAATCAGAGAAGATACCTAGGTTTCTGGCTTGGGTAACTGAAGATAAGGAAGATAAGGCAGGGGAAGGAGAGTGTTGGGGCATGGGGCAGTAAATAAAGTGTTTTCTCAATGTTTCAGATAAAATAATCTATTTGAGAGGTGGCATGGCTTATGTGAGAGGAAGAAGGACTCTTCCCCCTTTTCTGGATTCCATGAGAATAGATTTCCCTTAACCTTCCAGCCTTTGGACCCACCCCTTGTTCCTCCCTACAAAGGCATGGTGAGTTACCTGATTAGTATGCTAGGGAGACGAATTGGGTATGCACCCCCGCCTCTTGCTCCCCTTAATGTTCTAGAGTCAGGCTACCCACAGAAGGCATTCCTCTACTCTGTTCCTTAATGCTCTAAGTTTCAAAGGGATAGGTCCTTATGTAGAGAAGTTTGTAGGCCTCTAGCATTGTCTCTATCTGGGAGAGTAGGTCTATTTAATTTTGGAGGTGAATACTATAAGCCTTTGAATATAAGCCCATAGGCCAATACCTGCTCAACAAGTTATTCCTCTTCTGTCTTCTCTCGCATCTCAGCCAGGTCAGGGCAGGAAAAAGGGATGTTATTTACTGGGTCTTCTCAGAGTCCAGGAGTGGGAGAAACAGTGATAGAGGAACACAATCGTCCTAACTCTGATACTTATGGCCCCCGTAGCCTCAGGAAAAGGTCTCCAGACTTGCTTTAGCAAGCCTCTGGCTTATTCTTCAGCTTGGTATGTTTACAGAGAATTTGAGAATTAGAAATGCATTCATAATAAATGGACTCCTTTATCAAGGAAGGGAAAAATTATCTTTTATAAAGCTGGAGTGATTAAAAAAATACACATCCACACATAAGTCAGCTATTACCTTCTGCAAGAAATAATGAAGCAAGATGCAGGTGTTAAGTTTCAATGTGGTTTTCAGTCAAGAGAAAATATCAGTTCTAGGAAACACAGCCACACAGCTTATAAAGTTTGGTTAACTTTCCCTTTGATGGATTGTCACGGAAGGGCAGCAGCAAGTCCTGTGGCTGAATTTTACAAGTGACTAAGCAAGTTTCGGAGCATTAATACATTGGGGGGAAAGCAATATAATAACAGAGGTGATTAAATCCCACATGCTTCCTGGTGGATTCAGGAGGATGGAAAATATTTCTTTTCTGTGTACAAAAGGGAAAAAAGAACGCTGCAGGAGACATTCACTAAGAGGAACTTTAGGTTAACAGAGACAGGACCTCAAACAAGCAATCAGCCTGAAAACTGCTGGCATAGTAACTTTGGTGTTGCCATTGCTAAAAGCTCCTGGTAGGTACTAAACTAAGAGATATACCAAAGAAATAATATTTATCATTGTTCTCATTTTAATAAAAGGCTGGATGCTATATACCAATTGTTTAAATACCATTTCCCTGTCACTTGTTCTACTTAGAATATACTCGAGGGGCAAGGTCTTTTTCATATCGCAAGACATTGACCCTGAGGAAATAAATTACAACCAAGGGCCACATGGGATGACAGTTTGAAATGTAATTAAAACTGTGTGTTTTAAAAATATATATATTTCATATATCTGATTTTAAAATTAAAAAGAAAGATACAGTCACAGGCCACATAGAAGTAAAAAAGGAAACTCAAGTTGTTTTCTTGAGGGAATCCTATGTGATTTAAAAATTTGCTTGGGAAATTAAGAACTGGGAACAAATACTTATTCTCATGTTACAGCCATTTTATGTGAAGGTCAGTAATGTCAGGGAGGGCCAGAAGCAGACAGGGAAAAGAAGAAAAAATAAGGCAAAGGGGGACAGGCAGGATGAAGGACAGGGGGTGGAGCGGGGAGAACAGAAAAGGCAGGAGGGCAGCTGGGAGGAAGGAGGGAAGAATTAGTCCACAGGAAGACAGGTATGGAATGCCAGAAAAGAGGAAACAGAAAGCACAGGACAAAGAAATGGAGAGAGGAAAGGAGAGGCTGAAGCCAGCCAGTAGTGAAGGGGACTCTGGAATGTGAATGTGTTTGGTAATGCGTTTGTTGACACTATTGTTCCAACGAGCTCTAGAGCCTTAGTGATTGTGATTGTGATTGCTGCCTTTAGAAATGTCATTTAACCATTCAGCACAACTGGTCATGGACAACTTTCGAAGAGTTACATACTTCTCAAAGGACCATTACCATTTTCTAGGTTAACGATAGATAATCCAAATAAAAATATCTAGAGTCTAAAAAAGAATCTGACAATCTCAGAGGATGCTTCCTGGAAACAAGCACAGACTAGAGAAATGAGAATGCTTGTGGTTCTTTGGGGGAAGATAGAAGTGGTGGTGGTGGTGATGCATTCCCTTTCATCAAAGGCTTGGTGCTGGGCTCTCTGTATACATTAATTTGATTTAAATTACCACCCCTAAAGCAGAGAGCTCCTGGTCTGACCTTTTACACTCTCCCTAGTGAATCAGTCTGCCTGGCCTAAAAGACATCATTACTGCCATCTAAATAACCATATGAAAAGAAGAATATATGTCCTTTGCTAATCACTCTTTTCCCAAGGCCCCAGGCCTGTTATGTTAGTCATAGCTGATACCTTTATTCTCTTGCTTTCATCCTCCCAGCCTTGCTAATTCTTCTTCTCTATTGGTAACAGATGAATTGCTCGGTTCCCTGTGCCTTCAGTTCTCTAACATTCACAGCCTGGACCGCCAAAGCCTTGTACCTGACCACTTGACCTGGGAACTCAACCCAGCCTTATGTATGAGAAAATGAAAGAACCCTTGGCCTATAAAGTGGCCTAGCTCAACATTATCGCTAAACCCCTGGTCTTAATATGACCTTATAACCTAGTACTAGTTCCTAAGCCACTTGCCCTAGTGACCGAATTCTTGATCACCTTCCTTTTCTTCACTTACTCACGTAACAAATGTTTATGGAGTACCTAACTACTACATGCTGGGCACTGTGCCACACACAGGGAGGGCTGTAAAGCTGAGAAAGTCACAGCATCTGCCCTCAAAGAGCTCACAGTTTAATGGAGAGAAAGACAGGTGAGCCAAAATTAAAATTACCAAAAATGGAATAAATAGCAAGAGTCATATGGGCGAAGTGTTATGGAAGTGGTAGAAAAATAAAAAACTTCCTTGGGGAGTTTGCCATCCTCATTATTCTTACAGATGAAAACATAGTGTAGGCACCACCCTGGAATGGCTTTATGGGTATGCATCCAGTGCAGTCACACTGAGCCCCATGCTAAGAAGGGTCCCCTATACACACACTTGAAGTTCAAGTTGAATTAGTGTTTTGTACGTGAAGTCAGGTGGAGCATGCCCCGGGGGCTCCCACAGTCCAACTTCCTGATGGGTTTTCAGTCTCCTGCTCCCTGCCCCGGCCCCATGACCTTTACCTCTTTCTACCCAGGGTTACAACAGGTTGATGGGGGTTGAGATGGGAGGGTGCCCACATTCTACTCTTGCCCTCCGTTCCCAATGAGGTTGTTGGCATGGGTCTGAGGAGAATCAGGAGCCTGTGGTGTCTTGGGGTAGAGCAAGACTCTGGCTGCTTCCACTGCAGGCTGACAGTATCATAGCCTGTCCAGTAAGCAACTCTGTGGTGGCCTCCCACCCACCCCTGATCCAGGTATGACATATGTTCTGGCACCGAGGCTGCAGTCCTTTGGGGTGGCCCATTTGTTGTGGGTGGGGGTGGCTGGCCTGGAAGGATGACGAGAACCCCATTTTGAGTTTTCACTGGGTCCGACAAATTATGTAGCCTGGTCTAGCTCCATCCCTTGTAACCTTCAGACCTTTGAGATTAGAGACCACAATCTCCTCAGAACATTTCCAGCCTCCAGAGTCCTACTCTCCAGTCCATTCTCAACAATGGAAACTAGAACAGCAAGACTCCTCTCCCCATGTCTTCCAGGTCCCTTTCCAAAGCTGGTTTTCCCTCTCAAATCTTGTTCTGAGAAATTAATCACGCATGTGAGCTGCAGCCTGTGACAACCAAGAGGACCTGCTAGAGAGGATGGCTCCCCACTTGAAGATCTTACACTTCAAGCTGTACACTATGACTAGATGGTTCCTGGGCTGGGATCCACTCTGGGGTGGGGCTGAGCTATAGTTGCCAGCCTCCCTGCAGTTGGGTATGGCTACATGCCTGAGTTCTGGAGCCTAGAAAGACAAAAAGTGGGAGGAGGAAATAATGTGTGCCAATCCCAGACCTGACCCACAAATCCTCCCATGTTGTTTATACATTTCTGCCTCCCCTCATCTGCTGACCATGCATTGAAGCCCCATGTTGCAGGTGTGGAGGCAGGGAAGAATGCTTCCTGGAAACAAGCACAAGAATGCCCTCTTGGAGGACGGCTATCCCTCAATCAGCAAGAGCTGCTGAGCTTCCCAAGAGTGAGAAATAAGCTACTGCTGCCACTGAGCTTGCGAGCTGTATCCATTAAAGCAGCTACAGTTACTCTGTTAATAAATACATGTGTGGAAATTTTTGAAAAATACATAAAAGAAAACACAAAAGAGAAAAAGAAGCCCACCTTTATTAATGTTCTTGTGAATCATCTTCCGGCCTTTCCCCATGCATTATTCCAAGTACTTTTTACTGAGTCCTCACAATGTAACAAACAGCATGTTGAACACCTTTCATATATGATATCACTTAATCCTGACAACAACCTTTTAAGATAGGTATCATTATCCCCATTTTAGGGCTGGGGAAACTAACAATTGCAGAAGTAAAATACGATACAACTCTCAAGGGGTTGGGACTGGGAATCAAATTCAGTCTGTCTGATTCTGAATTCAACTCCCTCCCTCATGCTTTTGTTGTTGTTATTATTGTTAAGAAAACTGGGATGCTACTGTTTTATAAATATGCTTCATTCACTTAATATTTTGTGGGCAACTTCCTCTGATTAAATGTTCCATTTTATGATGTACTATAATTTATTTATCCAAACACTTAGTTAGGTGTTTGGATTGATAAGCTTACACTATTATAAATAACACCACCATGAATATTCATATACACAAATTTTTGCCCATACCCATAAAAATTTCCTTAGAATGATCTGGAATTGCTAAATCAGAAGTTAGGACTATTTTTAAGGCAAAACCTGTATATTGACCAACTGTCTTACATCAGTGATTTCCAAAAGGGGGGAAGGAGGAGGATTTTGCCCCCAGAGGCCATTTGACAGTGTCTAGAGACATTACTGTCACAACAGAGCAAGCATCTGGTAGGTAGAGGCCAGGGATGCGAAGATGTCCAAAATGCCAATAGTGCCAATGTTGAGACACTCTAAGCTACATAATGGTCTCATGAGGGTGTGTCACTCTTGAGACAAAACAAGGGCTACAACAGGGCTCTTCCATTCATTCAAACATGATTCACCAAAGATCTACTTACCATATGCCAGATACTGTAGTAAGTGCTAAGTTAGCATTCAAGGAGGAGGGTCAGATCAACAGTCAAGAGTAAAGAGAGGAGGTGGTTTGGAAGTAAACTGTACCTTCCTTTGCTAGAGAGAAAGCACATCAGTTTCATTTTATAGCTTCATATCTTTCCATATCATTTTCATCAAGTGATTTCCATATACTTTGGCATTAAATTTTACAGTCTCACAAAGTTGCCACGTGAAATGATTAATTTTGTTACATTGCTACATACATAAATGCTTGATCCTTCCAGGTTATCTCTAAGAATAAAATTGGTTGCTTCTTCAACGGAAACTCAAGGTCTTAGGTATAAAACATCCCTACGATGACAGCGGTTCCTCTTTCCCCTGTTGACCTTTTTGTTCTTTAATTTAACCTAGCAGATCATCTCGATTTGGTTAATTCAGAGGTGGAATAATGTTTTCCTGCTCTATTTTAAATTAGCACGCACTCCCTGAGTGCCAGTTCCTTTCTGGTTATTCAATGGGACTCACAGCAGGCATGGAAAACATAAAGGGACCAAATCAGAAGCTGCTTTTCTGTTTCCTCATTTAAGAAATGGATGGCGGGGCACCTGGGTGGCTCAGTCGTTAAGCATCTGCCTTCGGCTCAGGTCATGATCCCGGGGTCCTGGGATGGGGCCCTACATCCAGCTCCCTCCACAGCGGGAAGCCTGCTTCTCCCTCTCCCTCTGCTTGTGTTCCCTCTCTCGCTGTGTCTCTCTCTGTCAACTAAATAAATAAAATCTTAAAAAAAAAAAAAAGAAATGGATGGCAAAGAGAGAGGGGGGAAAATGCCTTGGATCCCAGCTGTGTTAACAGCCTCCTTTCCAGAGATTCTGTGCTCCTCAGCCTGCTTGGTCAACGCTTGGCACATTCACTGTCACTGGCTCCTCTCCTCCTCGCTTCTCTGCATATCAATCTCTGGATTATAGTAAAAAGGGGATGCCATGGCTGTCCTGGGCCTTCAAAGCCAGTGCTCAAAGAAGAGGAAGTAAGGGAAGAATCTGACCCTGCTCTCCCCTGAAGACAGAAAAAGGAACCAGCCTTAACAGATGCAAAGTATATACCCTCCCTATCACGTAGTAGTCGTTCTCTAGAAGCAAAAAGAAGCAGCTAAGGGGGAAATGCAGATGTTCCATAAAGGTGGCCATTAGAGATGGGATTATAGCGTCACCTTTCCAGAGGACTTTATACGGAAAAACCTAGACTGGTTTCCTTAGCAACCCTGAGACAATCTTTCCCACAATTTCCCAAGCCTACATTTAATTCCATTACAGATGTTATTAAAATTTTAAATATGTAATCATGCACACATTAAGTTGCCAAATCCCCATAAAAACTATTAGGTTATTAAACTGCATACAGCCATTTAAATGAAAAAGGAGTAACATCTAATTTCTTTAAATTGAAAAAAGTAAAGGTTAGGACATTCTGACAATCTGATAAATATAGGTAGCATAAGAACAAGGATAGTGCATAGCATAAAATCAACAACATATCTAAACAGAAAAACATAAAATAAAGAAAGCCTATCTTTTATTTGGTGTATAGTCAACACATTTAAAATAAAATTGCATCACAGATTCCACCTAGCCTAATAAATTATTAGAGCTTGATTATAAGCACCATGATTTAGTATTCATTTACCCTTTAATGTCAGCTGCTACAATTTATTTAGTTTATAAGTACTAGATCCAAATATTGTCATTTAAAAAAATCTTTAGGATTTCAAGAATAAAAGTACAAATGGTCAATCTGGAGACATTATGGGGGAATTTACAGCACAGAAACCCAATGCATACTTTTGGGATTACATGTTATATTAGAAAAACAGGCATATTCATCAGTTGTAAAAAAAAATTAACTATGTTTGTTAAATGCATGATATGTATTATGGCCAGTAAATCCTGACCGTCTAAAATTCATTCAAAGCATTTGGTTACTTTACATTTTAAAGCAATCATTATCTATGTATAAGGCATCATGTATGTATGGTACTATCCTGAAATGTGCCTGAAATTTGTTTTAATCCAGTATGGTAAGACACAATGACATGGAAATGATTGTCTTGAAGGAGGAAGGTTATACTCACAGATCCCTAAACACAGGAGGCAGGGCACACCATGCAGGGCCCTATGGGGAAGAACCAGAGTCAGTTGGGAGGCAGAAAGGGAGAGGGCAGAACATGGCCCAGAGCCTTTACTGGGGTTATCTTGGGAAGAAATTGCAGGGTAGGGTCCCTGGGTCAATTTAGTATTGGATAGTTTGAAGAATTTCAGCAGGCTCTGAACTCTAGGGGTGGTCCCTAGTTGTCTAGGACCCTGGGGTGACATAAGCAAAGGGATTCTGGCTTGGTGTGTGAGAGTTTGATAAAGGAGATTGTTGGGGATGTGGGCTCTTTGGGGTGGTTGGTTAGTATATCACAGGTGCACTTGCAGGGGAGTCCTTTGCTATCTCTAGGAATTAGCTACCCCTAAGAGGGGCAGTCTTTGCAGGATCAAGGCCACCAAAACCAGAACATCTAGAATACGGAAAATAAGAAAATATGGTCAATAGAGGTACTACCACATTTTAAATCAAACTTCTCCTTTCATGCATAAGGACCTTTCCGGGCCAGTCCCTGTGAATAAAGCCTGTTGTACTGTGCATTTAAAAATATGAATAAAGTCTTACATTTCTTACTTTACCCTTCTGAATATTCTTTCTCGTTATCTCATTAGAATCTAACACTGGTTTTAATAGATAGATCCTTACAAAATACTATGGGATAGACATGTCTGGACATATTATGCCTTTATTATAGCTGAAAACAGTAAGGCAGAACTGGGAATAGAACTCAAGACTTCTATCTCCAAGTCTAGAGCATGTTCTATTACACGCTGATGGCTTTTACAGTTTAACAAGATGATTAGTAATTGACAAATTCATTTCTCGAGTAAATGGGCTTAATCAGGTTGTTTAGGGAAAAATTCCATTAACTAGACCAAAGTCATCTCATCCCTGTTAGGTGTGTTTGGTCTTGGCTGCCTCCTACAGAGTTTCTTCTGGGAAATAGCATATGGGGAATAAACAAAATTACTTGGACAGAACAAGACAGCCAAATACCAATATGGCATTCCTGAACTCATTTTCAACAGATTTCAATCACTATTTTCTATATACTGATGAAATTCAGTGTTCACATCAAAGATGGATATTCCCACCTGACTTGATCTCTACACACACTCACATTCCTGGTGAGTATAATAAGAAATATCCCGATGACTCTGGATAGTCCCCATTTGGCTCTCCAGATGCTCTTACTGCGTTTTACTACTCTGTTCTGTGCCAGAAGACTGACTCCCATGAATCGTTGTGCCAGGGAGGACTCCCTTTGCCCTCTTGGTTTCAACCAAGCCTGGGTTAATCCCCTGAGTGACACTGACAGGGGAAGAGGGTGTGAGGAGGGTAACATTTCCTGGCTCCCTCTCCTCCACGTCCTGTTCATCAGTGGCTGCATTCCTCTCCCTCAGGCCACAGCTCTAGCTGGGTGGCCCCTCTCCCACAGCTGGAACTCTCTCTCAGGGTTCTGGTAGTTGCACCCTCCTCTTCAGAAGTAGGGATGGTGGTTCATTTCTATATAACAAGGGTAGTTGTATGGTTTACCATTAGATACTTTGTTATTTCAGCTGGGAGGAGGGATGGAGGGTGGTGTAGCAACCAGCCCAGTTTATTGATGCTAACTATAGGGAATAGAAGGGGAAGAGATAGCTCTCACTTGGACATGCCCCATGGACATCTAATAACCACATCTTGGAATTAGTAGTTTGTAAATGCAACCATCTCAGAACTGGAATTTTTTTACACCTTTTAAGAGTATGTGAAACATAAGAAATATAATCAATAAACTTGAAAGTGCAATGTTCCCAAAAAATAAATAATTACCAGGTTAGTCAATATAATCTCTCATGTCTGAAAGGACTTTCAGAGAAAAATTCTAACATCTCTAAGACCTTATCCTGGAAGGAGTGTTTTACCTTCAAGAAGTTATATTGCATGAATAGGGGTAATCATGAGAAAACTAGAAAATTCAGTTAGCCAGAACAGTCATGCTCCATCTTATGCTTTGGCCTAGAAGAAGTTGGCAGTGAGCTGTTGCTAGTTTGATATTTGGCTAGTGGCAGTCTATGTTCTCCATAGTTTCCACATGGAATAAAGTAAAATTAAAAAATAAATAAATAAATATAAGTGAAGGGGGTCGGGAAACAGGGGCCGAGCAGTTAATATGAAGATTTGATTAATACAGACAAGCAATTCAGATAATTGACCAGTTATCTGGGCTTCATAGGCCCTATTTAAAAAAAAAAATCTACAAAATCAGGTCTAAAGAGTAAAAGATGTGCTCAGGGGATGAATTTCCTGGTTTAGCTATCTATATGGCCCGCAGAGGCTGAACTTTGTGCTTAGAGGTGGCTGAACTGACCACAGAAAGGGTGTATCAGTGTAACTCCTCAGTTGAATAGATTTGCATGAATCCATACATGACCTACTGCAGAATGTGAAATGAAGAAGTCATGATCTTGATCTTGAGGAATTCATGGTCAAGAGGTCATGTAGTATCCAAATAGTTATAATACTATGAAAATAGAAAGAAGCACATTAAAGCATTACAGAATATCAAAGAGGGAGAAATCCTGTCTAGTTTGGGTGGAATGGGGCAGGGATTAGCAAGGGCTTCATGAGGTGGGGCTTTGAGGGGTGAGAGGATTTAAACTGGCAGAGAAAAGGAGAAGGCAAAGGGACAGTTATCAGTGTGCATATAATAGTGGTCAGTAGAGGCCACACTGGGGACGGTAGGCATGAAGGCTCTGCAGTCCAAAGATCTCCTTTTGAATCCCAGCTCTCTCACCACCTGAGTGACTTTGAGCAAATAACTCAACCCTTTCAAGCCTCAGTTTCTCCTTCTGAAGATGAGGGTGGTAATAGCTACCTCTGGGAACTGTCTAGAGGATTAAAAGAGACAATGCTTGCTAATGAGCTAATGCCTGGCTCATAATTAGTGCTCCATAAATAGAGTTATTGTTAATCCACAGTGGAGCTTCAGTTTCCCATCTATCATCATGCTTAAATTCTTAAAAAATTGACACCCTTAAAAAGCTCTCAAAAGTTCCTCATTTTTTCATTTAGATAAAAAAGATTCCTTGTACTAAATTTGCAGTAGCCTAAAGCTATATTTTATGATAGGAAATAATTTATCATTAATGTATAAAACCACTGTTCAACAGTCAATGAAACCAACCAATTAATAAAAAACCATTGGAATTATAGAAAATATACATTTTTTTAATACCAGGAAGCCTTCTGTACTATTTTAATCCCCAAAATAAATAAAAATAAATTTAGCCTGAAAAATGCCTATAAATAGCCAGGAACCAACATTTCTCCCAAAATATTAGAAACCCAACCCACTCTCTTATGACTAAACGGCTTCCTTTATGATTCAAATTCCACTTTCCAAAAGAATGTGGTTATATTGCAAAACACCACCCTTAAAATAAGTAACTAAAGTAGCAAGTAGTGGATGTCAAGGATCTTGTTGACTTTCCTGTAAAACGACTCAAAGCTATTTCAGAGGAAAGCTTCATATGACTTTTCAACACTATATTAAACATGAAACACTAACTTCCAAATTAAGCTAACCTTGTAAATAAACAGGTGACCCAAACCTCAGGAACCAAAATAAATTGGTCAGATTAGTAAACATTTAGCTTATGGGTTGGGAAAAAATTAAGTTAACCTTAAATTACCTCCCCATGATTCTGTAGGAACTGTATTTCTCTGTAATCTATCCTCATGTACAAAGCAGCAAATGCAATTTGTCACTGTGTTTATCATGATCATGTGTCTGTCAGGAAGAGGGGCTGAAACAGCAAATGCTTCCTGCTTCAAGCACAAAATCAATTCTGGTTCTAGGCTAGTGAACATGTTTGTGGGCTTAGGGGAATTTTTAAAACACTATGTGCAAGGCTGAAACAAGAATTCATGTAACTCCTTTAAATACCAGCCTTGGGGTAGGATCAACATCTGCCTTTTAAGCAAAGCTCAGCAACTCAATCACAGGACCCATGTCTGTCAGCAGTGGCTCATCAGGGAATGAAGCATACTCCTCACTGAATTTTCTAGATATATGAAATTAATACCTTCTGAAGCCAAACACATTTAAATGTAGTTATTTCAATGGAGATTATTCTAAAATGAAATTCAATGAAAGTGAATTATAAAATACCATTATGCATATTCTTATTTAATACATATAATAAATATGTCAGTATAGTAGAATGCATTCTTAAATATGACTTTGTGTATAATTTTTGTTTGTTTTGATGAGATCTCTTCTCATCAAGGATAAGCAATCAGCTCTCCTCCTTTCTTATATTAGGAGAAGGCAAAGCAAGATTTGAAGGAGAAAATATGGAGAAAGAGTGATCCTGGCAGAAAGGATGAAAAGCACAGAAATAGAGGAGCACAGTCCAGGCATTGAAAATGGCACATAATGTAATTAGAATGGAGCTGAGGCCATGTGAAAGGAAGCAGTAGACACTAGCCGAAATAAAACTGAACTTCTCCACCTAACACTCAAAATGACTCAGACTCAGGCCAGCTTCACGGACACATGACTGGTGCCGTTGCCTCGGGGCCCCCTGCCTGAGGTTTAATGTTATGCTATAGGAAACTCTTAATAATTTTATCTTTGAATTTGTGCTAAGTGAAGTC
Organism: Callorhinus ursinus; assembly: GCF_003265705.2. Classification (NCBI taxonomy): domain Eukaryota; kingdom Metazoa; phylum Chordata; class Mammalia; order Carnivora; family Otariidae; genus Callorhinus; species Callorhinus ursinus. The sequence goes on along the minus strand of NW_027397064.1, from coordinate 52,913,862 downwards.
CAATGGAACAGGGGCATATGACCCCAAATCTTGAAGCCTTAGTTCACACTCAGTCTTCGCTCTCACTGCCTGCCCAGGACCGGTTCTTGGTCATTTATCCATGCTCTGTTGTGTCCCAGGCCTCCCACCTCATCACCCTTCCCCAGTGACCAGGGGCTACAACCATGTCATCCTGGTGGAGTGAGAGGCCACACTCCACATCTGCCATTGCCCTCTGCTCCTGGTTGGGATCTGGGTGGGAGTGTGGGGAAGGTCAGGTGCATGCCCCATGCCTTCACAGAGAAGAGCAAGGCTGTGGTTATCCTCACCCAGAGCTGGCAGCATTATGACCAGTTAGGTAGGGAACTCAGTGAGGGTCCCTTACCTACCCCCAATTCAGGTACAGAGTTTCTCAGCATGGAGGTTGAAATCACTAGGGGGTTGCATGTCTGCTGTGGGTTGAGGCGACATACTCTTGGGAAGAGAAGATTAACTTCACCTCCAACCAGGCTCCTGCTTTACCATTTTGCACTACACTCCACAAATTACATAGCTGGCTCTACTTAGCATCTCTACTCACCCAGCTTCTTTTCCTGTTATTGATAACAGCAGCACCCTTCTCCATATCACCCAGGGCATTATCTTCCCTCCCTCTTAGCCCAACTCCACACCTGCAGAACATCTTCCATCTGTCCCCTGCTGCCCATTTGCACTGTCCCTGCTTTAATTCAGTTGTTCATCATGGCTCCACTAGATCATCATAATAGACTTAATTATTGCCACAGCTTTGAGCCTCCCCCTGTTCAATCCATTCAGCCACTGCCATCAGGTTACCCAAAACACCACCCTGATCCTACTAAAATGTTTTTAAGGGCTCCCTGTAACTGTTAGTCACCGACTGTTAGTAAAATTCAAGTTCTTTAGTCAGGCATTCAAGGTTCTTTCTTCTTTTGCCCTCATCTTACTTTTGCATACTCGTTCTATAGCATGGACAATACTCTGGCCAAATGAAACCATTCACTGTGCCCTATACACATTTTGTGCTTGCTCATTACTGTGTCTCGGCTGAAGCCATTTTACTACACCTGGATCATGAGCCCCAAACCCACAACCGTCTCCAACGGTGAAATCTAACCCTTTTTTCAGCTTGAATGGCACCTACTCCATGAAGTCTTCCATCATGAGGCCAGTCACAATGGGACTCCATTCTCCTCTGAGACTAATCATTAATCTGCAACATTTATTAAGTACAACGCTTAGTATATACTTGTTTGTCTATAGTATATGCCCCTCAAATATAAGTGTTTGGAGGGCAAAAAAGCATGTCCTCTCACTTTTGTATACCCACAGTCCCCCTACCCAGGTCTTAGGTAAAATAGGCGCTCAGTGTATGTTTGTTGGAACTAATGAATAAATGAATCTGTAGTGTAAGCAGATCAGTTTTCTGAAACCCTGGCACACCTGTAACCCTTCTGCGTCATCCCCTTTCCTCCTCCCAGGTCACCTAACAAAACATCCTGGCTGCTTTTCAGACCCAAAGCCCATCAAACACCTGTATCATCATTATCAACACTAACAAAAATATCATCTCACACTTTTTATTAATGTTTAAAGTGCTATATTCTGAATGCTCAGAATAATCTCAAAGAGAACACCTGTTACTTGAGTGCTCTTATTTTCAACCTCTTGAGGGCAATTTTTTCATTACTATATTAAAGTGGGCTGTTTAATAACTTATAACTGTCAGGGGAAAAAAAGGTAAATGGCAGTCACTATGATCCATACTGGATACCTAAAATGAATTTTTTTCCACTTGCAATTTTTTTCCTTCTAATTTCAAGTCTGTTTTTTAGACAAATTGAAGAAAGTAATGAAAAGTAATGAAATAAACTAAGGAGTTTTTTTGCTGTCAGAACTCGTATTCGACTTTAGTATTTCATTAAATAGTCTACTCTTGACTCCAGAATGTCTTGCTTATTATCATAATTTCATAAGTATCTTTAATGCTTTTCTCTCACCCATATTCTAAACCCAAGAGGATCATCAGCTTTATTTTCAGATGATTAAATTTTGAAACGTTGTATCATAAAAATTTCACCTCCCGAAGAAGAAAAAGAATGCTAGTTGAATCTGAGCAAGAAACACCTTAAAAACATAGTAGGTAATAAAAAATCAGAGAAGAATGGTTATATTTTTACAAAGAAACTTCAGAATGTTTACAGAGGATCAGAATTACAACAACACTGTGATAAAAGATCATACATTTGAAAGGTTGTCGGTTTTCATTAAGAGAAATCTATAAGAGTCAGAAATGGAAAGGATGGGGGGGAAATGCTAGAATTTAGGAAGGATGCAGCATTAATACAACTCCGTAAAAATTATATTGCATGAGTTTCTAAAAGGAACAAAGCATAAAACTTTTGATAGGATAGGATAGGGTCAAGTGTTACCAATCACATTTAGAGGAATCTGAAGTAGAGAGTAGAAGGGTAGAGATATTTCTATCTTCCTTGAATGTAAAGATGTTCTAAAATACTTATTTAAGGGTGGAACATGGCTCAGGGAAAGAGTAGGTTGGTCAAAATGTGCTGAGTCCACATCTCTCAGTCCCTGGTCAAGAGAAGAAGAATTGAAAATGAAATAAAGAAAAAGAATTCTAGCAGACTAGTATCATCATTATCATCATAAATTGTTACCATTTCCTGAGCAATTGCAATGTGGCAGGTACTGTTTTAGGGGCTATAATGCGATATCCATTTTATTTTCCAAACAATTATTTTTATCTTTGCCACACAGATGTTATTATTCCCATGTTGCAGATGAGGAGATTGAGACTTAGAGATTAAGAAATTCTCCCAAGGTCATACTAGTGGTGACTACATATTATGGTGCACCATAATAAAGAAAAAAAGTATTGTTTTTGAAGAAGAGTAGCATTAAAAAGTGAAGAAAGACACACCACGTTAAAAATATAGAAATATATAGTAGAAGCAGTGGTGAAAGGAAAGAGAAACTTTTCTTCATTTCCGGTCGAAATGAAGACAAGGCATGATGCAGACAGATCTCAAATTCTCAGCCAGTATCACACCCTGCCCCTACCTGCCTTTTGCCAGTCCTCCCAACAACCTGTCTTCTCTACAGCCATCGCTGCCACCCTGAGGACTCTCCTTGCCCACTGTCAGCTTCCAGATATCAAAGGCAACTTTGCTTTCATTCTGTCTTCAGAGTACGAGTAGGGTCCAAAAGAAATACCAGCTGCTTACAAACCCGATTGTCTGTAACTCTGATAACACCTCTAGCCATGATTCCAGGCAGCAGGAAGGCAAGTCAACTGCTGAGAAAGCTGGGAATTCTGCTCTGGAAGAAAAGGTGGTTATGGGGACAATATTAAATACAAGCTGGGAGTTGAGGGAGGAGAGCAAGAAATAAAAGCTCATAGAAATAGGAGAATATCAACTGAGGAAGAACAAGAAAAAGTAAAGGCAATGAAGAGAATAGACTGCAATTCTGGGTTCTAACAAGTGCCATCCAACTAGGAAGGGATTTTTTTTTTTTTTTTTTTTTTTTTTTGCCCAACAAAAAAAAAAAATGTGGAAGGAATGCGAAGGAAAATACTTTGTGATTGTTCAACTTCTTACAGAATCTTCAACATTCCAACTATTAAATGTTTCCTTTCTTCCTATGCCTTTCCAAGATCACAGAGAAGCAAACACTTATGAAAGTTCATTCATTGCATTGCTTGACCTAAAACTATCAGTCTTCAAGGAGGGTACAATGAATAAGGCACTTAATCAATAACAAAAGGTTAATGAAGAGGGTATTTTGACAGGCATCCCTGACTATGAAAGTGTTATACTGACAGATGCATCACAAAAATGTGAAACTTGGTTTTAGTCCAAGCCAGTCAATTTTCTATGTAAAATTGTCAACTTTCAGATGAAATGGAGAAAATTTTGCCCTCAGTCTTCTTCCCACCACTTTTGCTATTCTGATCAACAGCTACCAAACTCTAGAAAAACAGGTAGCTCTATTAGACACTGGAAGAAGTGCTCATCAAATGACCACAAAACTTTCATAACCAAGGATAAGAACTTTCAATTCTTATGAACCCTGAAGAAGTCTCATAGAAAGCACATCCAGTTTCATCATGTTCAGTGAATAGATACTAAAGAAATTAGAACTTACTGGCTTTCGGATCTGGCATCTAATATTAAGTGCAAATCGCCGTGAAAATGAAAGGCTTAGAAATACCAGAAAACAGCATGTTGGGTTTCCTTTTCCACTTGAAACTAGCGTGTTTACCCTGCTGATCGCCTCTGGAGTTGCTAAGAAAATTACCAATATTTGTTTGTTTCACAAACTAAAAACCTACGTGCTCAGTCCTATCAAAAGGTGACAGCAGAAAATGCTATATTCAAACCTTAAGATAAATAATCCCTCTATTTGTCCAACCTTTCTAAACTCAGTAACAGAAACAATTAAAAAGGCCCACTCTTCCTCTGATTTTCCTCCTCTGTTCTTCCCTACCTTGAAATGTATGCAACTTTAAGCTAAGGGATGTGAAAGTAGTTTGGTACTTTGTTTCCCATCCAACTCTGAAAGAATGAAATTTATTACAGTCCCAAAAGACATCAGAGACACCAACATCCCATTTTCTTCAAACTAACACTAGTATTCTGGAGCAGACTTTTTTTTCCAAGCACCTCACAAATGCATTCTAAAACCATACAGGGATATTCTTAAAGATAAGGAATCTTGATAGAGAAACATGTGATATTAATGAGTGCAAAATGTAGTCCTTGTGATATGTGAACTGTTCACAAACCACTGTGTGTTTGGAAAAGACCATTACATCAAAGATGGTGTAGTTAACATTCTAACCGGTCTAAACTCAGAAGGAATTTAAGTAGCAAGATTAGTATTGTAAAGAATCTAAATTAATGTGTTCCTGGATGCCAAAGGGTAACAGAAGGCTTAGCTTCTAAGCCAGTGGGGCTCTGGAAGGGGGACAATGCAAAGTCCTACCTGGTAGGCATCAGGAATGTTGACCGTTTCTCCATGCTCCCCGACATAGCCAATGATGCCTTTGCCCCAGGGGACCTGCACCTCGTTTGAGTTCTCTGTGCTGCTGCAGGGCAGCAGTGGGGTTCCTGCATGCACATCAAAGAATTTGGAGACCAAGCTCTTCTTGCCAGCAGCTGCCCCTTCCACCAGGAAGAGAGAGCAGCGGTCAGCATCCACCATGAGGCAGACAAAGATGAGGATCTTGTAGCTCAGGCTCGTAAGGTCAAGGTCATTGGAGATATCCTTGACCAGTTCCAGGAAGAACTGACGCTCATTATGCTTTTTGAGGTGGCACTTGTAGTCCATGGCCGTAGGGGGGTACTGAGGCAGATTCACCCTCGATTCCAGCAGGGCACTGAGAATGTGGGCCGTGGTGGGGGGCAGGGAGCTGGCCTTCCGGAGAAGTGCCCTCCGCCGCACACTGCTCAGGGGCTCCTGGGCCCGGGAGGTCACCTGTTCATCGTAGGTCCTGTTCACGTGAATGGCCTTGGAGCGAGCAAAACTCTTCCTGAGCTCTTTCTGAGAAGCTCTCCGCTGCAGGCTCCCATCGCCCCGGCTGCCACTGGCCCAGCTGGGACTCAGGGGAACCCCACCACAGTCCGCGCCACCCGGAGCGGGCTGGCTGTTGGCCGAGCTATTTGGTCCAGTGCCACCAGCAACATTGCTGCTGCCTCTGCCACCACTGTGAGCCAAGCTGCTGGTGCCGGCCACTGCGGGCCTCGGGCCTACCGTCCCCTGACTCCCACCGTGCCTCTGCAGCCACTTCTCCACCATCTCCTGCTTCCCCTTCCGCATCAAGTAATCTTCAAACAACTCTGGGTGTCTGTCCAGGAAAGTTTCCACCTCCCCAAAGTCCAGGCGGGAGGCTGTCATGGTCCCAGACACAGCTTTCACGGCCTCTCTACACTCGGACCAAACGTTTACCTACCCCAGTCCTCTAGCTGGTGCTGCACATGTCTAACCCCACCAGTCTTCCCAGCTCCGTGCGAGATTCTGCGGAGCAGAGGAATCTCAGCTGGGAGGGGCCCCTTCCTTCGGGCTCGGAGAGTGGCTGGTAAGAACCCCACCCCCTCGTCCTGCTACTCCTGCTCCGCACAGGTGCCCCCACTGAGCTGCTGCCGTGGCCACAGTTCCAGTCTGGAAAGTCCGAGCTATCGCTGTTCTGGCTCCGGCTGCTGCCGCCGCCCGCTGCCGCCGTACCCGGCTGAGTGGACCACTGTGAAAAGGGAGGTAGGGCAGGACACGCCCCTGAGAGAGGCACGGAGCCCGCGGCTGGGCGGGGGTGGGTTGGAGGAAGGCTCGGGCGCCGGACCAGCCGGAGTCCACCGCCCAGGATGCCCGGCGGTTCCTGGAAGAGACTTTGGACCGCCGGAATCGGCGCCTGGGAACGCGGCCGACTCCTAATTGGAACACGATTAAAGGGGGAAACGCACCTGGTTTCTTCCCCGTCCTCCCATCCTTACCTCCCCAGCCCTCCCAATTCCCCGCCCCTTAATCCTCCAGCGTTTCCAGGAGGCCCCAGGGGAGCCCAGTGGGAACCCAAGTACGAGGAAGTGTTGGTGTTTTGCAGGCATCAGACCCAGAAGCTGACTCCAAGGAAATGAGGATGCTCAGAGAAAGGGAGGATTATTTTTCTGGGATGTGACTGTGGATTGTTGGTTCCTAAGATTCCTGGGACTGCCCGCTAACACTGCCCAGCTCCTGTGGGCTTTCAGTAAATATTAATGGAACTGGATTTCCCCGAAATTAGCAAATGAAGTTACCCATTAGCTTATGACTTTAACCAAATTCATGGACCTGGGAGAGTGGGGAAAGGTGATACATGGAGGGAGGGTATAAAACACAGTCCCTTGGATTAGGGTGACCTTGCCTAGCAGGGGCGTATAGCAAGGCGGTCTTAAGGGCAGTCCTGATTGTTATGGGTGGTTTCTCTTCTTTTCATGGATGACTGACCATCTCTTCCTTCTTTCCCCAGTCTGGCAAGGCCACCAATGCTTCCCTTCCTACCAACATCCTAGGTCTTTGCGGGTAAAGTTTTTTCCTCTGTGGGAAGCTTTTCTTTCTCCAGACCTAGGGATGCTCCAGATCTGGCTTGTCTCAGCTATTTAGACCGAGAATAACATCAAGTTTCCCTTGGGCCTTTTCCAAACCTAGTGGTTAAATGTAGGTGATTTTCCAGGAAAGAACAGCAGGCTGATAACACTTTCTTGATGCTCAAAGCTCTCTTCTTTGGTGAGAAACAAAAGCAGACTGGGAACTATCTAGTTCCCTGGTACAGCAAGACAATCTAGACATATTCTTACAGAATGACAGCAACGAGGGTAATAGAAAAGAGCTAGAGAGGAAGCAAGCAGTGACTTTACAGTGCTTCCATGTGGCAGGCACCCACAGATGACCTAACACAGTAAGTAAAGATTACTGCTGAAGATGTCCTCAGAGCTAAGCAGACAAGGTATATCAAGTACTTGCTATGTATTGATCATTTTATTTATTTTTTTTAAGTAGGCTCCGCACCCAACATGGGGCTTGAACTCACAACCCTGAGATCAGCATGCTCTACCTACTGACCTAGCCAGGCGCCCAGCACTGATCACTTTATGGGTTTTTTTTTTTAAGATTTTATTTGTTTATTTGAGAGAGAGAGAGCAAGAGAGAGCATGCGCCTGGGGCGGGGAGGAAGGAGGGGCAGAGGGAGAGGGAGAGAATCTCAAGCAGACTCTGTGCTGAGTGCTGAGCCAGATGCAGGGCTGGATCTTATGACCCTGAGATCATGACCTGAGATGAAATCAAGAGTTGGACACTTAACCAACTGAGCCACCCAGGCACCCCAGCATTGGTCACTTTAAATTAAAAGATTAGTTTATCCTCGCAACAGACTTAGGAGGTGGGGAGTCTTCTCATACTTTCAAGATGGAGAAATTCTGATAAGTTGAGTAACATACCCAGGGTGCACAGTCAGTGGACGGCAGAGCTTGGGTGCAGATCCATTTAGTTTGGCTCCAGAGTGAGGCACGCTCTCAGCCACATCACCGGACTGTCTTCCACCTGTGTCAGCTGAGTCTTATGGGTGCCAGGATTTAGGGTAGTAATAGAGATGCAGGGGCTGGAGCAGAATGTTCTCTAAACACTCCTCTAACAGCACCAGAAGTTGCACACGGGAGAAAGAAAGGCTCTTACTCAAAAATTCCAAATTTCCCAGCTTAGCATGATTAAGAACATGGCCTTGGCACTGAAAATGCAACCGTGAACAAAACAAAGACTCTGCCTTCACAGAGAAGGTGGGGAGACAGCCAATACACAAAGAAGAAAATAAATATACAGAATAAGAGAACATTGTGATAAGTGCTGTGAAGAAAAACAAAACTTGGCAAGGGATTAGATAAAGGGATGAGGTAGTGGAAAGGCTCTTTTGAGGAGGGGACACCTGAGCAGAGATCTGATGGAAATGAGGGAATGAGTTATGTTGATATCTGGGAAAAAGAATGTACCAGGCAGAGGAAGCAAGTGCCAGAGTTGAGAGATGCAATGTATTTGGAGTATTTAAGAAACAGGAGGAAGACCACCTAGGAGACAGTGAATCAAGCACAGAATATTGGTAGTCTGGAGATGTAGGCTGCTAAAGAAATAGTGGTGATCAAGAATTAAATTTTAAAAAACAATCAGGACAGTGCCTGATACATAGAAAGTGCTCAATAAATGTTAGCTGTTGTATTACTTTTATGTTATCATTGTTATCATCCTACAGTGAATAGTGTATGGAAACCTCACTGCATGTGATCACATCTCTAGTAACTTGAGTGGAACATCAGCAAAGATGGTCAAAGTGGTATGCTGGAACTCGCTTGCAGGGGCTCACAGAGCCCATTTTAGCATCTCTTCTCAACTCCATGTTCAGTGACATTATGTAGCTTGCAGTCATCCATGATGGGAGTATTTGTATGATAGAAATCAACAAATGCTACAAATCAGGATTTTTTTTTCCAGAGTGCTAGTTGTTAAACATTTAACAACATTCAGTGAAAACAATTCAATTGTTCATCAACTGATGAATGGATAAATAAAAAGTGGTACAGCCATAAAGTGGAATATTATTTGGCCATAATAGAAAGGAAGTATACATGTACTGATATAGGCTACAACTTGGAGGAACCTTGAAAAGTTTAAGCGAAGTGAAAGAAGTCATTCACAAAGAACCACATTTTGTATGATTTCATTTATATGAAATGTCCACAATAGACAAATCCAAAGAGACAGAAAGTAGACTAGGGGTTGTCAGGAGATGAGGAGACGGGAGACAGAGACGAAGAGGAAGACCACTAATAGGTACAGGGTTTCTTTTTGAGATAATGAAAATAATGTTCTAAAATTAATTGTGGTGCTGCTTAAACAATTCTGTGGCTATACTAAAATCCATTGAATTGTACACTTTAAATAGATGAATTGTATGATATATGAATTATATCTCAATTAAGCTGTTATAAACCAACAACAACAAAAACCATTTACCAAGACATGACTGGTCATAATGCAGCAGCAATGTTGTGCATGGAGGTAAGAAAAGCGCTGAGCATCCCCAAAGAAGGGAGAGACCAGCCCTGGTCTGCTTGGAAACAGGTTTAATAATTAGTCATTTCCTTAATCCCATCTTCCATGTATTCATTATAAAAGCAGTTGTTTAGCATTTATGGGAGCTTACACGTTCATGTTCCAGGCTCTTGGAGCAAAAAGAGACTAAGATAAAACCTCTGCCTTTGATTGAGGATCTCACAGTCTACAGCACCAAGAGCAGTGAGAGTAGAGAAGAATACTGGGAAGAGTGGGAAAATGAATTGAGCATTTGTGGCTTGGTTTTGAATTGGCTCCAGCTTTATTCTCTGCTTGGTTTATGAGGTCACTGAAGGAGTCAATGGTTGAGGAAGAAATTAAGAAAGTGACAGAGAATACTCATAAGATAGTCCAGAGGGCTGTGATGAAGGGCTGCATAATAAGATGTGTGTTGATGTGGCCCCAATTGCCATTTCCTCTTCATTTTCAATTTGTAGAATGGTGTGTGTATTAGTCATAGTCCCAAGAGAAAACAGAGCACACTCAAAATAATTTCAAGAGGGTTAATTTATAAGGAGACTGATTACAAAGGTGGAATATAGGTAAACCACTGGGATAGTGAAGACACTTGGGACTTAAAGCAACAGAGAAATCACCACCCCCAGACCTGATGGGAGGCAGAAGGGGAAGGTCACCAGGACTCAAAAGGACAGAGGCTTACATAGTAACAACTGCCTTCAGAGGAATAGTGACAGCCTGTCAAAAGACATAAACAGCCCAAGTTGACCTCAAAGGAGGAATATCAGAAATAAATACCTTGAACTCATTCTCCCTCCCTCCTATCATGACTAGACCCAACTAGAAGCTAGAAGGTATTGGAGCTTGTTGATAGAATCCATATGGGACATCCTTCCTAAGTAGAGAGTAGCAGGGACAAAGAAGGATCTGTATAAGCTATGGAGGGACACATGGAAAATATTTGGCCCAATATGGGATCTTGAAGACGTCCCCTTATGAAATAATAGATGCTATAGCTCCAATTTTCTGCAATTCTGCCCTCTTCTCTCTATAGTTCTGCTAATTCCACCAAAACTGTCTATGATAGATTCTACAACATTTGCAGTCAACAGAACCCTACTGCAGGACACTCTTGAAAAGGTATGATACTGTGATGATAAATCAATCAGCTAAAGGAAGAAGCTCTACAGACTCCCCCCCATCTACCCCTTCTCCTTTCCACCAAGACAGAAATATTGCCTATATAGCCTCTCATTGGAGAATGGAGAAGATAAAGGTGCCTTCCCACTTAGAGTTTTCAAGAACAAGGGCTTCCTCTTTAATCCAAGTATTCATTACTTTATCACTACCATTGTCAATTAGCATTTATTGATTGATCACTCTTCCTGTCAAAGCACTGGCTTACATGCAAGATAACTTTTGTTTTTCCAAAGGGGGCCCATTACATTTTAGCATGAGATGGAACTTTAGAGATCCTCTAATAATCCACTTTCATTTTGCACGTGTGGAAACTGAGATCTAGAGCAGACATTTAACTCCTCCAAAGTCATCTGCTAAGCAAAACCTCTGATCTGCTCCTGGTTCCATCCCACCCTTACCAACATCCCACAACTTGAAACCAGTATCTTGAAGCCCAATGAATTTCTGTCTCCTAAGCTTGCCTCCTAATTATTCCATCTCCTAAAACACTTTCACTATGTGAACAATAGGCATCACCAACTAGGTTGATGCAATTTTCAAAATGAAACATTCACTTCAAAAAAATTAAAATCAGCATATTATTATTTTAGGAAATAGAGGTCCATGGGATCAAATAAAAAAAAAGGTTATTCCAATTCCAAAAAGATTAAAGATTTCTAAACTATAAATTCCACACAGAGAAATTTATATTTATAGGAATTTAATATCAGAATTTGTTCATGGTCTATGCCAAATCCAAAACCTGAGAAGCTGTATTATTTGGGGTTTTCCAGAGAAACAGAACCAATGAAACCAAAAAGTATTATATCCATATACATACATATATACATACACACAAACATTTACTATGAGGGACTGGCACATATGATTATGGAGGCTATGATATGCTGCCTGCAAACGGGGAATCCAGGAAAGCCAGTGGTATAATTCAGTCCAAGTCTAAAGGCCCAAGAACAAGGTGAGAGAGAATAATATAAATCCCAGTCCCAGGGCAGAAGATGAGATGTGGTGTTCCAGCTCATTAGTAAGGCAGGAAAAAAGGGCTGCCTTCCCTCTTCTCCAACTTTTGTTCTATTTAGCCCTTCAACGGAATGAATAGATGCTATCTAATCACACTGGAGAGGGCAATGTACTGAGTCCTCCAATTCAAATGCTAATCTCATCAGAAATACCCTCACAGGCACCCCAAAACAATGTTTAATCTGGGTACCCTGTTGCCTACTCATGTTGACACATAAAATTAACCACTGCAGGTGCCTTACCTGGTTTTAAATTTTGTAAGCACTCTCTTCCCCTGTTCTATTTGTGTAGAATTTTAACATGTGCCTAGGTTTAAGTCATTATTCCCTACCCTAGTAGTGATTTCACCTTAATCCAGTACAAGTTTGTAACCCACAGTAACTCACAAGAGAATAATAAATTTATAAAGTAACTGTATAGATGAATATATGCCACACAGGGTAAATTAGATTAGCATAAAGGTGAAAGTTACTTTCTCCTTCGGGCGCCTGGGTGGCTCAGTTGGTTAAGCGACTGCCTTCGGCTCAGGTCATGATCCTGGAGTCCCGGGATCGAGTCCCGCATCAGGCTCCCTGCTCGGCAGGGAGTCTGCTTCTCCCTCGGACCCTCCCCCCTCTCATGTGCTCTCTCTCTCTCTCTCTCTCTCTCTCATTCTCTCTGTCTCAAATAAATAAATAAAATCTTTAAAAAAAAAAAGTTACTTTCTCCTTCATGTAAAAAGTGCTGCTGCCACACTGCCCTTCTGCACGAAGGCTTATCAAGCTTGCATCATACTTGGGAACTCCCATTGGCCAAAGCCAATCATATAGCCAAATGCAGAGTCCGTTAGAGGAGTGACAAGAATATGAATCCTCGGAGGCGGAGCAAGATGGCGGAGGAGTAGGAGACCTAGATTTCGTCTGGTCTCAGGAATTCAGCTGAATAGGGATCAAACCATTCTGAACACCTACGAACTCAACAGGAGACCGAAGAAGAGAGTAGCAACAACTCTCTGAACAGAGAAGCGACCACTTACTGGAAGGTAGGACGTGCGGAGAAGTGAATCCGAGGCGATATTCGGGAGGATAGACGGCGGGGGAGGGGCCTCCGTCGGCCGCTTCTGGCAAGTGCTAGAGCCGCGGAGCACAAAATCGGACCTTTTAGAAGTTGGCTCCGTGGAGGGACGTCGCTGCAGTGGCTAAGCGGGGGGTGGAATCCTCCCGGGACAGTGTGGTCTCAGGACCCTCGGGGTCACAGAGAGACCGGGGGTGCCTGAGTGCGGCAGAGCTCCCAGGTATCGGACCGGGGAAGCCGGCTGCAGAGACGGAGCAGAGTCGCGGGCTCTCAGCTCGGGGTTGCCATAGACTGTGACCCGCGGCCCAGTCGGGGCACGGCTCCTCCAGCAGAGACCCAGCAGGCGGCAGATCCGGGGAGACTCCCCTTCCTTCCCGGGGAGGAGCGGTGCGGGAGCGCACTGCAGGGATCTGCTGGGTTTGGAGACTCTGCGCGGGGTCGGGTGCCAGAGATAGCAACGCTCGGTCACAGGCCGGGTGAGCACGGGGTGTGGCCGGAGACCGGGGACACGGAAGTGACTGCTTTTCTCTGGGGGCACACTGAGGAGCGGGGCCCCGAGTTCTCGGCTCCTCCGGGTAGAGATTGGGAGGCCACCATTTCTGCCCTGGTCCTCCAAGGCTGTACGGAGAGCTTGCAGGGAACAAAAGCTCCTGAGAGCAAACCGGAGCAGCTTCCTTAGCCCGGACCGACAAGGGCGGGGCAATTCCGCCTCCGGCAAAGACATTTGGAAACCACAGCAACAGGCCCCTCCCCCAGAAGATCAGCACAAACAGCCAGCAAGCCAAGACCAAGTTGATCAATCAAGGAGAACGGGAGAACTCCAGCGCTAGGGGAATACTGCACATAGATTCATGGCTTTTTTTTTTTTTTTTTTTTTTTT
>NW_027397064.1:52898953-52900003 GCF_003265705.2 Callorhinus ursinus | reverse complement strand
ACCATGATTCATTATTTCATCAAAGTTAATTTTTGTTGACTGTTTTTTTTTTATTTTTCTTTTTCCCTTTTTTTAACCAACATCTTATCAATCCCTTTTAAAAAAAAAAAAACATTTTTCATTTTTCATTTTTAGAGTCATATTTTATCCCTTCATAGTAGTTACCCTTATTTTTGGCATATATATATAAGTTGTTCTCTCTTTGAAATTTTGAGGTACAGTTTCTTCTAACAGATCAAAATATACCCTAAATCACTAGTGTATGGCTTTGTTCTAGTCTCCTGCCTGATCACATTCTCTCCCTTTTTCCTTTTTTTTTTCTTTTCTTAAATCTTCTTTCTTTTTTCAAACAACTTATCTTACCAAGTCCTTTTATAAAATCTTTTATAATTTTCATCTTTACAGTCATCTTCCATCCCTTCATTGTATCAACCCTTATTTTGTACATATATGTCTTTCTTCCTTTAAAATTTTAGGAGGCACTTTTTTCTAACAGACCAAAATACGCCCAAAATCTAGTGTGTGGCACTGATCTATGCACTAGCCTGATCATATTTGATCATATTCTGCTATTTTTGTATTGTTTTGTTTTTGTTTTTATCTTTTTTTTTCTTTTTTCTCTTTCTTTTTTCTTTCTTTCCCTTTCTTTTCCCCTGGTTTCAGGTCTTTTCTGATTTGTATACAGTATATTTGCTGGGGACGTTGTAAACCTGTTAGCATTTCGTTCTCTCATTCATCTATTCTCCTCTGGACAAAATGACAAGACGAAAGAAATCACCTCAGCAAAAAGAACAAGAGGTACTACCATCAGCCAGGGACCTACTCAATACAGACATTAGTATGATGTCAGACCTAGAGTTCAGAATCATGACTTTAAAGATACTAGCTGGGCTTGAAAAAAGCATGGAAGTTATTAGAGAAACCCTTTCTGGAGAAATAAAAGAACTAAAATCTAACCAAATCGAAATCAAAAAGGCTATTGATGAGGTGCAATCCAAAATGGGGGCACTAACGGCTAGGATAAATGAGGCAGAAGAGAGAATCAGCGAT